>NW_006922351.1:708403-717992 GCF_000298275.1 Orycteropus afer afer
CCTCCAATCCTGATGCCACGTTTTTCTTCATATAGTCCAGCTTCTTGGATTATTTGCTCAGCATATGCATTGAATAAGTGTGGGGAAAGGATACAGCCCTGACACACTCCTTTCTTGATTTTAAACCATGTAGTGTCCCCTTGTTCTTTTCAAACAACAGCCTCCTGGTCAAGGTACAGGTTTCTCATGAGCACAATCAAGTGTTCGAGAATTCCCATTCTTCTCAATGGTATCCGTAATTTGTCATGATCCACACAATCAAATGCCTTTGCATAGTCAATAAAGCACAAGAAAACATCTTTCTGGTATTCTTTGTCTTGAGCCAAGATCCATCTGACAGCAGCTATGATATCCCTTGTTCCACATCCTCTTCTGAATTTCAGTTTGAAAAATGCTGAGCATGTTCTTCCCTTTTGGTTTTCAATCTCAGGTCTGCACATTTCATTATAGTAATTAGTTTTGTCTGCTTCAACTGCTCTTTGAAATATTCTGTTCAGCTCTTTTATCTTGTCATTTCTTCTATTTGCTTTAGCTACTCTCTGCTCAAGGGCAAGTTTCAGAGTTTCTTCTGTCATCCACTTTGGTCTTTTCTTATTTTCTTGTCTTTTTAGTGATCTCTTGCTTTCTTCATGGATAATATTCTTGATATCCTCCCACAATCCTTCTTGTTTTTGGTCATTGGTGACATTGTTGCTTGAGCAGACAAAGCCAATTATTATAATGAAATGCGCAATGACTTGGAGTTAGAAAACCAAAGGGAAGAACATGCTCTGCATTTCTCAAGCTGAAAGAACTGAGGAGAAAAGTTTTAAGCCTAGAGTTGCAATACTGAAAGATTCTATGGGCAAAATATTGAATGCTGCAGGAAGCATCAAAAGAAGATGGGAGGAATACACAGAGACACTGTACCAAAAAGAGCTGGTCATTCTTCATCCATTTCAGGAGGTGGCATATGATCAAGAACTAACGATATTGAAGGAAGAAATTGAAGCTGCACTGAAGGAATTGGTGAAGAACAAGGCTCCAGGAGCTGATGGAATACCCACTGAGATGTTTCAACAAGTGGATACCCCACTGGAGGCACTCACTCAGTTATGCCAAGAGATTTGGAAAACAGCTACCTAGCTAACTGACTGGAAGAGATCCATATTTGTACCTATTCCAAAAATGATGATCCCACAGAATGTGGAAATTATTGAACAATATTATTATCACACACAAGTAAAATCTTACTGAAGATAATTAAAAAATGGTTGCAGGAGTATATTGACAGAGAACTTCCAGAGATGCAAGCCAGATTCAGAAGAGGATGTGGAATAAGGGAGATCATTGCCGATGTCAGATGGATCATAGCTCAAAGAAAAGAATACCAGAAAGATGTTTACTTATGTTTTATTGACCATGTAAAAGTATTTAATTGTGTGGATCATGACAAATTGTGGATAATATTGAGAAGAATGGAAATTCCAGCATACTTAATTGTTCTCATAAGGAACCTTTACATAGATCAGGAGGCTGTTGTTCAAACAGAGCAAGGCAACCCTATGTGGTTCAAAATTAAGAAGGGAGTGAATCAGAGTTGTATCCTTTCACCATACATATTCAATCTATATGCTGATCAAATAATCTGAGAAGCTGAACTATATGAATAACATGGCATCAAGATTGGAGGAAGAATCCTTAACAACCTGCGATATGCAGACAAAACAACTTTGCTTGTTGAAAGTGAGGATGACTTGAAGCACTTATTGATGAGGATTGAAGAATGCAGTCTGCAGCATGGATTCCATTCTCATCATCATATAAAGAAAATGAAAATCCTCACAACTGGATCTATAAGCAACATCATGATAAATGGAGAGAAGATTGAAGTTGTCAAAGACTTCACATTGCTTGGTTTTACAATCAATGCCAATGGAAGCAGCAGTCAGGACATCAGACGATGTATAGCCCTGGTCCAGTTAGCTGCAAAAGACCTCTTTCAAGTTCTGAGGAGCAAAGATTTCTCTTGAGCACTAGGGTGAGCCTGACATGAGCCATTATATTTTCAATTACCTCATGTGCATGTGAGAGCTGTACAATGAATAAGGAAGACCAAAGAAGAATTGTTGCTTTTGAGTTGTGGTCTTGGCAAAGAATGCTGAAAGTACCATGGACTGCTGAAAGAACTAACAAATCTGTCCTGGAGAAAGTGCAGCCGGAAAGCTCCTTGGAAGCGAGAATGGCCAGATTTTGTCTCACCTACTTTGGTCATGTTATCAGAAGAGACCGTTCTCTGGAAAAGGATGTCATGCTTGGTATGGTGGAGGGTGGACAAAAGAGAGGAAGGCCCTCAATGAGATAGATTGACACAGTGGCTGCGGCGATGGGCTCAAGTGTAGCAGGGATCACAGAGCTGGTGCAGGACCGGCCAGTGTTTTGTTCTTCTGTGCATAGCGTTGCTATGAGTCGAAGATGACTCTACGGCACCTAACAACAAAACAACAACAACATATAATTCCAGGACAAATCTAGCATTTTATCTATTCATCAATCATGCATGGATAACAATATGAATTATATTTTTATAAGAGAAAGATTAATTTATATGAGGTCAACACAACTTTGTAAAATTAGAATTTAAATTACGGATTAACTGAAAAAACTTTTTCTATAAAATTGGATCATGTTAAGATGATTTTTTTTTTGTTGTTGTTGTTAACTGCCATCAAGTCAGTTATGACTCATAGTGACCCTATGTACAAGTGAACGAAAAATTGTCCAGTCCTCTGCCATCCCTATACCATTGTTAGGTAAGATGATTTATGAATATTTTAGTCATTTCAGAATTTCTTTGTAGTTAATAAATTTCCTCAGAGATTAAAGTGATGTTTATTTCCCACAGTTACCCATTGTCTTTGGGGAAAAGTTGAAAATAAATATTTATCAAATTTTAGACATAGGTATAATTTATGCACAGCATAACTCAAATTATGAGTTACATATACACATATCTCTTTTATACATTTATAATTAAACATCTGTATTAATTTAAGATTTTTTTTTTTCATCTTTGCTCTGTGAGTACTATGAGACTAAGAGGTTACTACATTAATTATTCTTGTTCTTAAATAGTAAGATAATTAGGGAGCAATATGCCACCCCAAATTAAAATTGGATCCACCCCCTGGCGCACTTAAATTAGGAATCTTTTTGTTTGCCTTTGCCAAATGTCCTCCTTTTATCTTTTTCAAATGCATATTTTAACATTTGAAACAGCAACTCCATTAACAGGAGATTCTATGATAGGTAGAAATGTCTTCAATGTGATTACTCTGTATATGGTGAAACTCTAATGATGTTCCATATGAGAATAATAGTTCCATTAGAAACTGACTCTGAAGACTACCCAACCAAACATACAGAAACTAAAGCATGCCAACAAGAATAGCAACATCTATAAAATTATTAACTTCCATTTAAAATATAGAATGAACTAAACCAAGAAACCATCAATGTCGCAAAAGAGATTATTTTTATTTGGCTCATCTCATGCCCCATGGAAAAATTCCTTATCACATCAGCTGTTGAAAAACAGTTAATGTGTGTCTGTGTTTTCTGTACCAGAAAACCACTCATCCAACTCCAGCTTACTGAATACCACACTGAAATGAGTATTGCCTTCTGAGGGCTCCAGTGTATGCTGAATATATTTCTATAGAACACATACATTTTATTGCAACTAATTTTACGAATGTGTATATCTTCCTCTGGGGATAGAAAGTCTATTATTACTGTTTTGGTATCCAAGTACAGAAAGTTCCCTGACAGACTGAAAGCACTCAACCATTGTTTTTTTCCATGAGTAAGTCTAAGATTTTTTTTTTTTTTAATGTTACTTAATTCTGCTTCATGCAATTTAGTACATGATTATATAAGGTTATTTTATTAGTCAACATTATTAACATTATCTTCCAAACAGATAAACTCCAAAATTTCACTAGTATAACACACACATATACATGTCCACTTGTGCACATGTGCACAACCAAATACACACATACACACACACAAATGCAACTGATACTGTTGTAAAATGAATTAAAGACATCACTAATACCTGAGTCAATATGTAAGCATTTGTATAAGATAGCAATTTTCACCCTTTTCTATCAGAGCATACATGTCAGATAAGTCATATAAATCTTATATTCCTAATGGCTGTGGCATAACTAAGATAGACTGCTAGTTGTGCACATTTCCATTACTATAATTCCATCCATTTGTCTCCCTCTCAAAAAAGTATATGAGACAGTTTGCCATTAGAGCAATGGCCTCTAAAATGTCCTGGTCACGTAAATCATTTACTTTTAATTTTTTAAGTAAATTACCCAAAAAGTTCAGTTATCTCAACTATAATTAATAATAAATTACTTGTGGCACTTTCTGGAATGAGTCTCTACACTAGTGGTCCTGATATTGGCTGGATCCCAATCTTGGCACTACTATGTAGCTAGCAAGCTTACTTTGTGCAAGTTTCTCAACTTCTAGACCTTAGTTTTCTCAACTGTAAAAATGGGAATACCATTATTAATAACTCAAGAGATAATCTTTACAAGTCACTTTGTGTGATATTTCCCTTATAGAAATCATTTGGAAAGCATTATCTTAAATCATTCAGGGATCAAAGAAGGAAATAAAGAGTGATGTAGCTATCTTAAGCAGAAACATATTTAATATAGGATATAAATTACTATAATTTTTTGGGAGCGTTGGGGGAGCATGCTGAAGACTGGGCTACAGAAATGAACACATCTATGAACCACAACTCACATCAGCTCAACAGGATTGCTGTTTCCAATGTGTAGCAGGGAAGGCATGGAATCAGGAACTGATGCTGCATAAAATGAATTACAAGAATTTAGTGTGATAGGTTTAATTAAAAAAATTTGGAAGATGCTGCCACTGTTATTGTTGCCCCTTGACTCCCATGAATTGAATCACTGGACACTGGAATGCTGATGCAGAAAAACCCAACATCTCTGACAATCTGCTTGCAAATAGCAAAAGCTAAAACAGCAGAGAAGCCTCACCTAATTACTTTATTTCTAATTCTCATTGTTCTGTTTATAACTTTTAAATTAAAAGCAAAACAAACTAAAACCATCACACTTTTTTTGTTGTTGTTTCATTGTAATTTGGTAAAAGTTTACAGAGCAAATTGTTTTCCCATTCAACAATTCATACACATTTTCTTTTGTCATTTTGATGGCAATCCCCACAAATGAACTGCACACTTCCAACTTCCTGTTTATGTTTACCATTTTCTTTTGTTCTTTCCTATCCCTTCCTGCTTTCAGAGCTTTATCCTTGGGCAAATGCTGCCCTTTTTACCTCCTATGGCTGATTTTCCTAGTGAGTGAATATATCCCTAGTGTTATTGTTCACTTTACAGGACTATCTATCCTTGGGCTGAAAGTTGAGCCTGCGGGATTAGTTCAGTTCCAGACTTGAAGGATGTCTTAGAACTATAGTCTACCATAGTCTCAGGCATTCCACCAGTCTCTGTCAGCCTGGTCTTTTTATGATTTTGAATTTTGTAGCACATTTTCCTCTTGCTCTATCTGGGTCCTCCTATTGTGGTCTCTCTCATAGCAGACAGTAGTGGTAGCCAGGCATCAAGTAGTTCTGGTCTCAGTGTTGTAGAAGCTGGGGCTCACGTGATCCAGTAGTACTTTGGCCTAATTGTTTCCTTCTTTTTTGATTTTCTTTACTCTTCTTAGATTGAGACAGGGAGAGATCAATTGTTGCAACTTAGATGGCCGGTCACAAGGTTTTGAGACCCAGTCACTACTCACCAAAGTAGCAGTAGAATGTTGTCTTTGTGGAATGCTATGCCAACTGACTGTAGTGTCCCTTGAAACTATAGTTCTGAGCCTCTAGGCCCAGTGATCCATTCTCTCAAATTGTTTGTTTATGGTCAAAAAGTTTACATAATTTTGACCTCTGTGTGCTCCACTATGTTCATGGCTATATAAATATGTTGAAATATCTTATGTCAAAACTAAGTGCAACAACTACCATTGATGAAAGCCAGAGGGGCACTTTTAGTCATATTCTATTTTCTTCAGCTTTAAGTTACTCTTGGTTTCCATATCTTTCTTAACTGGACATTTACTATTTCTTATACTAACATAAGGGAGCTCTGGTAGCATAGTGGCTAAGACTCTTGCCTGCTAACCAGACGGCTGGCGGTTCAAACCCACCAGCCACTCCTTGGAAGGAAGTTGGGCAATCCTACTTCCGTAGTGATACTGCCTCGGAAACCCGAGGAGGGGTCGCTATGAGTTGGGGCCGACTCGACGGCACATAACAACAACAACAACATACTAACATAAAGCAAATAAAACCATCCAAGTTTGCAAAAAGGGTAAATATGTGGCAAAGAAAGTCGGTGTGTTAACCAAGTGGAGAAACAAAAATTGTGAGTACTTAATTGAGAGAGAATTTCTCTACTCTGCATGAATGTGCACAAACATCTTTAATTTGAATGGGGATTAACTATTTCATTGAACAAAGAGTAGCCTTATGTTTGTTGTTAGGTGCTGTCAAGTCAGTTCCAACTCATAGTGAAACTATTTACAACAGCACTATGCACTTTGTAGTCCTGCACCATCCTCAGTATCATTGCTATGTCTGAGCCCATTGTTCCAGCAGCTGTGTTAATCCATCTTGTTGAGGCTCTTCCTCATTTTCGCTGACCTTCTACTTTAGCAAACATGATGTTTTTCTCCAGGGACTTATCTCTCCTGATTTTTGGATAGACTATTTTTTCATAAAGGGAAACACGTTTCCTTGTTTTGACAGACATCAGTATTAGTACTATAATAGAATTACAGGAATATCTGTACATAGAACAGAAAGATTATCTCACTACATGCCAGAGGAAAATTTGTGTGTTTTGTCATAATTAGCAAGGGCCAGGACATGCAATATCTCTCAAACAATGGGACCAGATGATTTTTACCAACAGGGGTGATGTTGTGCAGGTTAGGAGTTAAAGACTGAAAAGCATATGAAGATAACAATTATTCTATTCATTTGTTTGTTGAACTTATAGGAGTGGCATCATAGATAAGAGTGTAAGTGATTAAAATTCTGCACTATCTAGTGAGGTCTGGCAAGTTAATTCTTTTAAAATAAGATGCATTAATTACATTTGTATAAAGGAATATTGTTGTTGTTATTTGCCATTGAGTTGGACCCAACTCATAACAACCCCTCCTTGTGTTTCCAAGGCAGTATCACTATGGAAGTTGATTGCCCAATCTTCCTTCTGAGGAGTGTCTGGTGGGTTTGAACTGCCAGCCTTCTGGTTAGCAGTCAAGTGCCTTAGGCACTATACTACCAGGCCTCCTGTATAAAGGAATAGAGATAAGTAATAGCACATTTTACTAGGAAATATAAGATTTATAGGAGGACACCTTGTCATAAATTTCATATACAAACAATATAGAATTTCAGAAAATAATGTAAATGTCTTCATAGCTAGAAACTTTAATGAGTGTATTTGAGGGTCAAGTAGACATTTCTGAATATAGTACACTGAGTAATTAGTCTCTGCACATTGCCCAAACCCTATTATCATTAAGATACTATTTTAAAGGATTAAACATGTTCATGTTGTTGTTAGGTGCCACTGAGTCATTTTTGACTCATAGCAACCCCATGCACAGCAGAATGAAACACTGCCCAATCCTGCGCCAGCTCCATGATCCCTGCTATACTTGAGCCCATCATTGCAGCCACCATGTCAATCCATCCTGTTGAAGGCCTTCCCCTTTTTGTCGACCCTCCACCCTACCAAGCATGACATCCTTCTCCAGGGAATGGTCCCTTCTGACAAAATGACCAAAATAGATGAGACGAAGTCTGACCATTCTCACTTCCAAGGAGCATTTCAGGTATACTTCCTCCAGGACAGATCTGTTAGTTCTTTTAGCAGTCCATGGTACTTTCAGCATTCTTTGCCAGCACCACAACTCAAAAGCATCAACTCTTCTTTGGTCTTCCTTATTCATTGTCCAGCTTGATTAAACATAGGCTATTGAATATCTCCAATATGGAAGGAGACAATGGCTACACAATCTTGGAAGCTGGAACGAAGGTAGATGAGTGATGTGTTTGGCTGGGTTCTCTAGAGAAGCAAAACCAGTAAAGCTTATATATATAGAGAGAGAAAGAAAAATTTATCTTAGAAAATGGCTCATTCACTTATAGAAGTTGGCATGTCCCAAGTGCTTGGATTAAATATCAAGCTGGAGGCTTTTCCTGAGTCATCCAGCTACAGGGGCTGACAAGCTCAAGGTTTGCAGGCAGTTTACTGGCTGTTGACTCCAATGAATGATGAATCCAAGATCTCCAGGCTGAATGGTGGATTTTTCACTCATGGACAGAAGTAGGCAGCACAACAGGGTCCTGATCCATAGAAGAATATCTCTTTTCCCCCAGATGTCCATAAATTTATCAGAAGCAGGCCACACACCTAGGGAAACTCCCTTTCAATGGATTGTCTGCTCAAAACATAAATATCTGACCCCATCATGGGAATAACCCACATTACAACTGCTTAAACCACATAAAATTGTGGTCAAGTCAAGTTGACACACAGCTACAACTATCACAAGTAATAAATAACTTTTCTCAATCAAGAATATTCAATCTTAAAGTGACAAATGGGATAGCTAAGAGAAAAGTTGGCGATTCTGTAAAAAATTCAAGAATTATTTGTAGAAGCTACTTTTTCAAACAAGATGAAGATGGACAAAATCAAGAGGATTGGTAGGAAGTATACTTAAGTAGAATGACTAAAAATTCAGAAACCAAAATGACAAATATCTAAAGAAAATGTCCAATTCAAAAACCCTAATAAACCAGAAAACAGGTGTCATCAATAGCAACAGGAAGTCACATATGAATAAAAAATTTCAAATAAGCATACTAAACATTCAAATAAACAACGGAAGATGTGATCAATATGAACTAATCAGACATACATTTTAAAAGAGAGTATAGAAATTAATTGTTTGATAATTTCCACATTGTTTTGATCACCTTTCTTTGGAATGGGTACAAATATGGATCTCTTCCAGTCAGTTGGACAGGTAGCTGTCTTCCAAATCTCTTGGCATAACTGAATGAATGCCTCTGGTGCGGCATCCATTTGTTGAAATATCTCTTTGGGTATTTCTTCAATTCCCAGAGCCTTGTTCTTCGCCAATTCCTTCATTGCAGCTTTGACTTCCTTCTTCAGTACCATTGGTTCTAGATCTAGATATTGTGCTATTGAACAATATCATTAATATCACATGCAAGTAAGATCTTACTGAAAATAAGTCAAGAACAGTTGCTGCAGTATACTGACAGAGAACTTCCAGAGGTTCAAGCTGGATTCAGAAGAAGATGTGGAACAAGCTGCTGTCAGACGGATCTTGGGTCAAGGCAAAGAAACCAGAAAGATGTTTACTTGTGCTTTATTGACTATGAAAAGGCATTTGATTGTGTGGATCATGACAAATTATGGATAACATTGAGAAGAATGGGAATTCCC
>NW_006922351.1:718225-720047 GCF_000298275.1 Orycteropus afer afer
TGAGCAAATAATCTGAGAAGATGGACTACATGAAGAAAAACATGGCATCAGGATTGGAGGAAGAATCATTAACAACCTGAGATACGCAGACGATACAACTTTGCTTGCTGAAAGTCAGGATGACTTGAGGCACTTACTGATGAAGGTTGAGGAACACAGTCTGCAGTATGGATTACATATCAATATAAAGAAGACAAAAATCCTCACAACTGGACCAATAAGCAGCATCACAATAAATTGAGAAAAGATTGAGGTTATCAAAGAATTCACATTGCTCAGTTCTACAATTGAAGCCAATAGAAGCAGCAGTCAGGACATTAGATGACGTGTAGCACTAGGCAGGTCTATTGCTTAGGATTTTGTTGAACATTTTTGCATCTATATTAATGAGTGATGTTGGTCTATAGTCTTCCTTTTGAGTGATGTCTTTGCCTCGTTTTGGTATCAAAGTTATGCTTTTTCATAGAATGAGTTGGGGAGGATTCCATCCTATTCTATGTTTTGGAATAGTTTAATAGAATTGGTATCAGTTTTTCTTTGAAGGTTTGGTAGAATTCTCTGGTGGAACCATCCGGGCCAGAACTTTTTTGTTGGTAATTTTTTTATGACCTGTTCAATTTCTTGTTTCATTATGGATCTATTCAATTTTTCCACACCAGTCTGTTTTAGTTTAGGTTGGTGCTGTGTTTCTAGCAATCTTCCCATTTCTTCCAGATTATCAAATTTGTTGGAGTACAGTTCTTCAGAGTATCCTGATATTATCCTTTTTATTTCAGTTGGTTCTGTTGTGATGTCATCCATTTCATTTCTTGTTTGTGTTATTTGCATTCTCTTCCTCTTTTCCTTTGTTAAATATGCCAGTGAGAACCAACACGTTTAAAATGAGGGAGAAAATAAATAAATTTATTATTTTATATTTCACCAAATTGACACTTAAATAAGCGAGAAAAGCAACCACAAAAATATTATAAGGCAATAATATATTATATGGGGAACTGACAGAAACTCAACCAGGATTCAGAAGAAATAATGGAACAAAGGTTATCACTGCAGATGTCAGATGGATCTTGGCTGAAAGCAGAGAATCCAAGAAAATTGTTTATCTGCGTTTTACTGACTTTTAAAAAACATTCAACAGTGTGGATTGTAACAAATTATGGACAACCTTGTGAATAATGGGAGTTCTAGAGCACTGAAATGTGCTCATACAAAACTTGTACATAGACCAAGAGACAATAGTTTGAACAGATTGGGGATGCTGAGTGGTCTAAAATCAGAAAAGTTGTTTACCAAGGTTATATCCTTTAATCATACTTATTCAATCTGTAGAATAAGCAAATAATCTAAGAATTTGGACTATGTGAAAAGAATGTGGCATCAGGATTGGAGGGAGACCCTTTAACAACCTATGATGCAGATGGTACAACCTTGCTTGCTGATAGTGAAAGGAGTTGAAGCTCTTACTGATGAAGATTAAAGGATGCAACCTTCAGTATGGATTGCACCTTACATAAATAAAGCAAAATTCTCCAAAACCCAGGCAAAGACATCACTCAAAAAGAAAACTACTGACCAATATCCCTCATGAATATAGATGCAAAAATCTTCAACAAAGTACTAGCCAATAGACTGCAACAACATATCAAGAAAATCATTCATCATAACCAAGTGGGGTTCATATCAGGTATGCAGGGATGGCTCAACATTAGAGAAACTATCAATGTCATCCACCACGTAAATAAAACAAAGGAGAAGAACCACATGATCATATCAATTGATGCAGAAAAGGCATTTGATAAAATCCAACACCCATTCCTGATCA
>NW_006922351.1:721564-739596 GCF_000298275.1 Orycteropus afer afer
AATAACAAAAAGACAAACAATCCAATTAAAAAATGGGCAGAATACATGAATAGATACTTCACCAAGGAGGATATTCAAGTGGCCAACAAACACATGAAGAAATGCTCACGATCATTAGCTATTAGAGAGATGCAAATAAAAACAACAATGAGATACCATCTTACTCCAGCATTAGTAGCAAAGCTCAACAAGAGAGAACATAACAAATGTTGGCGAGGTTGGAGAGATTGGGACTCTCATACACTGCTGGTGAGACTGTAAAATGGTACAACCATTGTGGAAAGCAATATAGTGATTGCTTCAAAAGTTGGAATTAGAAATACCATTTGACCCAGCCATTCCATTACTAGGCATATGCCCTAAAGAAGTGAGAGCCATGACAAGAACAGATATATGCACACCCATGTTCATCACAGCAGTATTTACAATACCCAAAAGATGGAAACAACCTAGGTGTCTATCAGCTGAGGGATGGATAACCAAACTACGGTACATACACACAATGGAATACTATGCAATGCTAAAGAATAATGTATAATCTGCAAAACACCGCATAATGTGGATGAACTTGGAGGACATTGTACTGAGTGAAATAAGTCAGTCACAAAAGGACAAATATTATTTTAGTCCATAATTGTAAAATTAAGGAAAGGTTTATCTATAGGAGGCAATTTTCTTTGTTGGTTATCAGGGGTAGAAGGGGAGGGAGGGACCGCTGTTAGATAGATAGAGAAAAGTAGTGATTTGGGTGAAGAGAAGGACAATGTACCAAATGTGAGTGGCCAATATGGCAGCATTGAGGATGAGAAAGACATAGAGAGGTACATGGGAGGTACAGACAACAAAGATGAACCCTTTTGCACATACAGTACTGTGTTGTCAGTGAAAGCAAACATGGGTATATGGGTGGATAGATGAGTGGACAAGCTGAAAGATTAAGTATGTCTGTGAAATGGGGAGTGTATCCAAGAGCATGTATAGGGTTGGCAGACAATGGTCCTATAAGTTTATGTGAATGATCAGAATTCCCAGGTGTGTGTAGAGCCAACAAGGGGCAAGGTTTTGGTCATTGCTTGGTTACAGCCAGCTACCCAGAGGGACCGAGTAGTTGAACCTGCGGGCTTGGGACCATAGTCACAGAGGACATCACACTCAATTGGCATAACATACTATACAAAATATTGTATCATCTCCTACTTTGGTGAGTAGCGACTGGGATCTTAAAAGCTAGCAAGCTGCCATCTAAATATAACGATGGATCTCTCCTTGTCCAAAGCAAAGAAGAATGAAGAAAACAAAAATTCATGGAAACAATTAGTCCTAGCGACTGGTACACCATCCGATCTGCAGCCTATATTTGTATGAGACCAGAAGAACTAGATTGTGCCTGGCTACCACTGTCCTTCACTTGGAAGGGTTCTATGTAGGATATCCTTGATAGAGAGGGAGAACACTGTGGAACAAAATTCAAAATCATTTGGAGGGAAAAAAAGGGAGGGGCCAGATTTGCTGGTCCAAAAGTGGAACCACTGAGAATATGGCCCCTAACTGCCCTTCAGGTCTGGAATTGAACACACACCTGTGGTTTACAGCCAAACAAAAGGAAGGCATATGAGGTGAACATTTACCTCAAGTAGATACTTTCTCTGGAGAGAACAGTCATGGGAGAAAGAAGGGCTGCTTATTCACAGAGAGACAGCTCAGGGGGCAGGAGTCCATGGAGGGATGGACACTGGGAAGAGTTAACTATGGGGAGGAAGTGGGAGGGGAGCTGTTGCATTGTGGTAAACTGTGGCCAATGACATGAGACAAAGCATATGTGAACTGCTGTATGGAAAGTGAATTTGCCTTGTAAATCTTCACGCAAATCACAATTAAAAAAAAAAAAAAATTCTTCCCAACTGAGCCAATAACAAGTATGATTAGTGGAGAAAGACTGAAGTTGTCAATGATTTAATTTTATTTAAGTTTACACTCAACACCCATGGAAGCAGCAGTCAAGAAATCAAACGATGCATTGTACTGGGGGAATCTGCTGCAAAATACCTCTTCAAAGTGTTAAAGAGTAAAGATATCACTTTAAAAATATGGTGAGCCTAATACAAGCCATAGCATTTTCAATAGTCTCATATGCATGTGAAACTGGACAATGAATAAAAAAGATTGAAGATGAATGGATGACATTGAATTAAGTTGTTGACAAATAATATTGACAGTACCTTGAACTGCCAGAAGAATGAAGTAATCTGTCTTGGAAGAAGTACAATCAGAATACTCTGTAGAAGCAATGATGTTGAGATGTTATCAGGAGGTAACTGGAGAAGGACATCATGATTGGTAAAGGAGAGTGTCAGTGAAAAAGAGTAAGACTCTCAGTGAGACATATTGACACAGTGACTCCAACATTGAACTGCTACAGTAAAGCAACAATTTGAGGATGACACAAGACCTGACAGTATCTCATTCTATTGCATATGGTCACTATGTGTTGGAAACAACTTGATGGCACCTAACAACAACAACGCAGTTGTTTCTCTATACAAAATAAGTCCCATGGGGTTGGACAAGTGAAAATCTAGTGGCCTAAGAATGTTATGGCAGAGGAAATTGATATTAATTAAAATATTGGTGTTTATGTGTTTGAAGTAGTTTAATAAATTTTCACAAATTTTTTTATGTTTATAATATTCATACTTATGAAGTTACAAAAGCATAAAACTGCCCTAAGGTTTTTAACTCACCCTTATGTGTGTGTATGTGCGTGTGTGTGTGTGTATGAACTAGATGATCTCAATAAGAATGAAGAAGAAAACATGCATGGGAAAGACAAATAGGAACACATGAATTTCTTACATATCATATACATCCACACATAAATTCATGCATGTGCACATGTGCATTACTTGTGACTGGGCATAATGCAAGCTTGTAAGTAAAACCAAAGATTCAGGATTCCCATTGTCTCTGATGATATTTAGTGAAATAGAGAAGATAACAAAGATGTTCAATTGTAATCAATATGGAAATATAGGAGACAACCTTCTTCAGTAAATTCACACTGAAGGTGTTTCAGAGACTGGATATCAGTCTATGTGTGTGTCCATAAGTGTGCATATGCACATGACAGTGCACATGTGTATTGTTAAATATTAAGACTCAGCATTCAAACCTATGCTTTTTCTGGACATTGTTCTTTGTAATAAACCCATTCATGAGGGAGGCCTTGTCATGTCTTTAAAAATAGTTTTAGTAAAAGTTAAAAACAAATATTTTGAAAGAAACATTTCCACTGTGTTTTTTAACTGTTCCGTAACAAAGCTGTTCAACATTGCTCTCATGACTTTCCCTGGCTTTTAAAAAACAGGGCTGAGCTTTCCTAGGGTTCTCCTTTGTACTTGAGAAAAAATAATGAGTCAATCAATTAATGATACCTCAAATGAAATCTATGAAATACACTTTGCTATTCTACAATCAACAACGCTGAGCAATATTTGTGTTCTCTTTCTCTCTTTCTTCCTCTTGGGCTTCATCAAAAGCCCTCCCCCCCCCCCCCTTTTTTCTTTTTTTCCATGAGAAAGAAAGCAAGGCAATAAAAGAAAACAAAAATTGTAGTGCAAATTGTGTAACCTTTCTACAGCTGGAGGGCAGTTAACTGTGCAAACAAGTTATTTTAAATGATTCAGAGCTGGCTTGCATCTGTGCCCCTTGGATAGAGTGATGATTACTTACAAAGCAGGTTTACCCCTTGTGTGAGCCTTTCCAGATGACCTCTGAAGAAACCTGAAGTTGCTATGACAGGCCCTTTATTAACACCAAAATGATAATATCAAACAAGTGGTCAATTCAGGGACAAAGGACAGGAATAACATTTACTCTCAATGCAAGGTTCAGACCTTGGCCAGTATTATAAGGACAAGTTCACAAGATGTATTTTATTTGCATATTGTTTTATTAACATTTACTTTGGCTAAGCAAATACAGGCTGCATATGGAGCCCAGCAGAAGTCACTACCTTGCATGAAAGGTTTTTGACCTAATCTAACGAGACTCAGGAATCAATGACAAGCGGAGGATGAGCAAATGCATCTTGGCTAAATTCCAATGGTACAATTCTCCCTCTGCCTACATAAAATTTTTCCCGCCTTCTCACTTGAGAAGTTATTTTTCTGATTTCCTTTCCAAATGTCGTTGTGTTGTGGAGCTGCTGTCATATTCAGCCCTGAAGGTGCCTGCATTTCAGTAGTAGGTGATTGATCTTGATAGATTCTTTTGCATGAAAGGTCTAGTATAAATATGAAGCATTCTTTATCTCTTTTGGGAAGATCATTTAACGTGACATTTTCAGCACTTATTAGTAAGGTCTGGTAAACTTACTCTTTTATCAAGCTTTGGTTCTGCTTTAAGGTCATTTCAAGTGTGTTTCAGATTGTGTAAATTTCATGTAATACCAAAACTAGGAACTTCAATTGTGCCTTAACCTGAGAATATCAACATATCAGAGGAACTTTATGCTTTAGTCTGCAGCTTTTATGTGTAGGAAGATTCTGAGGTGATATCTGAAGAGAATGGGCAATTATTTTAAACTGTTTCTGCTCAGGTAAAAATATCTGGTGCTAGAGTTCCTTACAGTAAATACAGTCACTTGGTGGTCCATGGTTAAGTGTTCAGTCTCTGTGAAGGCCCAGCAACAACTGAAAAACTGTTTTTCAAAAGAATAGTTATCTGAAGAGGATGACAGGCATTTACGTCACAATCCTAAAGGTATGTGCTGTGATTTACCAATAGGAGACTGACAAAGAGTACAAACATCTCTATCTGCCACTGACACTTCAAGAACCATTTGATCAGCTAGATCATATGACACAGTGGCAGGGTGATTTGCACAGCAGCCTGAACCTGTTGCAGAGCCTTTACTTGTTTTGCACTCCACTCAAAACTAGTGACTTTTTAAGGCATTTGATAAATAGCCTGGCATAGCACACCCAAATGAGGGATGTGTTGTTTCCAAAATCCAAAGAGATCTACATGGCACTGTGTCTCCTTTTTAGTTGTAGGAGGAGCTGGATGTAAAAACTTATCTTTTACATTAGAAGGGACATCTCAGCATGTCTTATACCAATGGACCGTTAGGAATTTCATTGAGGTTGAAGGCACCTGAATTTGTATCAGGTTAATGTCTCACCCCACCACTCGTCTGGTCTGTCAATTTGTTGTAGTGTGGTAGCTTGAGTGTTGCTGTGTGGTTGGAGGCTATGCCACCAGTGTTTCAAATACCAGCAGGGTTGCCCATGGTGGACAGATTTCAGTGAAGCTTCCAGACCAAGACAGACTAGGAAAAAGAAAGGGGCCATCTACTTCTCAAAGATTTGGCTAGTGAAAACCTTATGAATAGATGTGAAACACTGTAATGATATAATACTGGACAATTTCATGAATAGCCCTGAAACATTGTAAACATTGTCTGATACAGTACCAGAAAATGAGCCCCTCAGGTCAGAAGGCACTCAAAACAGGACTAAGGAAGAACTGCCTCCTCAGAGTAGAGTTGATCTTACTTTTGGGACCTCCATTTGCTGATGTTTTACAACTCAAAATGAGAAGAAATGGCTGCGAACAGCCATTAATAGTCAGAACATGGAATGTGTGAAGTATATATCCAGGAAAATTGGAAGTTGTCAAAAATGAAAGGGAACATGTAAAGATCGATATCCTAGGCATTACTGAGTTAAAATGGACTGGTTTTTGCTATTTTGAATCAGACAGCCATATGATCTACTATAATGACAAATTGAAGAGGAATGGCATGGCATTCATTGTCTCAAAGAATATTTCAAGATCTACCCTGAAGTACAATGCTAGTCAGTGATAGGATAATATCCATATGCCTATAAGGAAGACCAGTTAATACTATTATTATTCAAATTTATGAACTCACCACCAAAGCCAAAGATGAGGAAATTGAAGATTTTTACCAACTTCTGCAGTCTGAAATTGACATGCAATTGGCATGCAATCAAGTTGTGTTGATTATCACTGGTGATTGGTATATAAAAATGGAAAACAAACAAGAATCATTGATAGTAGGAAAATATGGCCTTGATGATAGAAATAATGCTGGAGATCATATGATAGAATTTTGCAAGACCAATAACTTATTCATTGCAAATACCTTTTTTCAACAACATACACAGTGGCTATACATATGGAATTCACCAGACGGAGTACACAGGAATCAGATTGACTACATCTGTGGAAACAGGTGATAGAGCTCAATATATTCAGCCAGAACAAGGCCAGGAGCTGATTGAGGAACAAACCATCACTTGCTTATATGCAAATTCCAGTTGAAGCTCAAGACAATTAATACAAGTCCATGAGAGCTAAAATATAACCTTGATTATATCCCTCCTGAATTTAGAGACTGTTTTCAGCAATCTCAGCTCTTTTACTAAAGGAAATAAAACTTTATTTAATGGTGTCAATGTCAATTCCCATGTCCTTTATGTGGTACTGGAACTAGGACTTTGAAGTTCTGAACTCATCCTTTTGTTTTTCTACTTTATCTAGTGAAACTAGGAACAACCAGTCATAAATCTGACAAAAAAAGGGTTGAAGATATCAAATACACTATTACCTAGAGCCTTGTCTCTCACAAGTATTTGATAAAAAAATATCCAATGGTGGAATACATTTCATATATCTATTGACACATAGGAGATGGTCAATGGTTACGTGCATGGCTGCTAACCAAAAAGTGAGCAGTTCAAACCCACTTGCCACTCACTCCATGAAAGAATGTTATGGCAGTCTTCTGCAGTAAAGATTACTGCTAAGATATCTTATGGAGCAGTTCTATTCTGTCATATTGACTCAGCAGCACATAATTACCAACAGCAATTCCCACATTACACTATGGATTATCAGTGCCCTCTTTCCTACTGGAAATAGTCATTAATGACTTTAAATCTATCCTTAAAAATTGTTCTTCTAGAATCACTCTTCTTATCGAAATCTCTTCGGTTCCCTAAAGGAGCAAAAGCAGAAAGACTTATATATGTAAATGTATGGAGAGAGATTTACTTCAAAGAAATAGCTCATACAGAGGGGAGACTGTCAAGTCTTAAATCCATATGTCAGATGGTAGGCTGGGAACCTCTACTGGCACACAGTATTGTGGGGTCTGGCATATCCAACAGCTGTAGGTTGAATGGCAAGCAGGAAAATTCTATAGGCTAAGTCCCAAGATCCAGAGCCCATGTGATGAGAAGAGTGCAGGATTAATAGAGGGCAAACTGTGCCAGAATATCTATTTATATCCTGGAGGCAGACCACACCCCCAAGGAAATCTCAATTTCAACCAATTAATTCATTACACCACATCACATTATGGATGGTGATTGCTTTACGTTATGTTATATTACATTACATTATGAAAGTGCAAGAAGTCCAATAACTGACAAACCACTGAGAATCATTGTCTATCCAGGTAGACTATACATATGGACTTCACCAGATGGAGTACACAGGAATCAGATTATCAACATTATCTATGGAATCTATAACTTACCATGTTGTTGTTGTAGTGGTTGTTAAGTGCTATCCAGTCAGCTCTGACTCAGTTACCTTATGTACAACAGAACGAAATGCTGCCCAGTCTTGCACCATGCTCACAATTCTTATTGTACTTGAACCTATGGTTGCAGCCCATTGTGTCAATTCCTCTTGCTGAGGGTCTTCCCCTTTTCAGATGACACTTCACTTTATCAAGCATGGTGTCCTTCTCCAGGAGATTGTCCCTTCTGATAATGTTTTCAATGTAGGTGAGACAAAATCTGGCCAAATTCTCACTTCCAAGGAACATTCCAGGTGTGCTTCTTCCATGACAAATCTGTTTGTTCCTCTGGCACTCAGTGGTATTCTCAGTATTCTTTGCCAACATCACAATTCAAAGACATCAACTTTTCCTCAGTCCTCTTTATTCATTGTCCAGCATTCACTTGCATATGAGATGACTGAAAATATCATGGCATGAATTAGGCTCACCTACCTTAGTCTTCAAAGTGACATCTTTGCTTTTTAACACTTCAAATAAGACTTTTGCAGCACATTTTCCCAGTGCAATACAATATCTGATTTCTTGACTGCTACTTCAGGGGTGTTGATTGTGAATCCAAATAAAATGAAATCCTTGACAACTTCAATTTTTTCTCCATTTATCGTGACACTGCTTATTGATCCAGTTTGTGAGGATTTTTGTTTTCTTTATGTTGAGGTGTAATCTACAGTGATGATTGTAGTATTTACTCTTCATCAATAAGTGCTTCAAGTCATCTTCACTTTCAGCATGCACGGTTGTTTCATCTCCATATCACAGGTTGTTAATGAGTCTTCCTCTAATCCTGATGCCACATTCTTCTTCATATAGTCCAGTTTCTCAGATTACTTGCTCAGAATATAAACTAAATCACTATGGTGAAATTATACAATGCTGACAAACACCTTTCCTGATTTTAAACCATGAAGTATCCTCTTTTTCTGTTTGAATGAGAGCCTCTTGGTCTATGTACAGTTGCCTCATGAGCACAACTGAGTTTTCTGGAATTCCCATTCTTTGCAGTGTTATCCATACTTTTTTTTTTTATGATCCACACTGTAAAATGTCTTTGCATAGTCAATAAAACACAGGTAAACATCTTTCTGGTATTCTTTATTCTCAGTTACAATCCATCTAACACCAGCAATGATATCCCTTGTTCTAAATTCTCTTCTGAATTCAGATTGAGTTTCTGGAAATTCCCTGTCAATATACTGATGCAACCTTTTTTGAGTTATCTTCAGCAAGGGTTTATTTGTGTGTGATATTAATGATATTATTCAATAAATTCCACATTCTATTGGATCACCTTTCTTTGGAATAGACAATTCCAGTCAGTTACCCAGGTAGCTGTCTTCCAAATTTCTTGGCATAAACAAGTAAGTTCCTTCAGTGCTGTATCTCTTTGTTGTAGCATCTCAGTGGGCATTCCATCAATTCCTGGGTCTTTGTTTTTCACCAATTCCTTCAGTGCAACTTGAACTTCTTCCTTCAGTACCATTGGTCCTTGATCTTATCCCATCTCATGAAATAGTTGAACATCAACCAATTCTTTTCGGTACAGTGACTCTTTGTAATCCTTCCATTTTCTTTTAATGCTTCCTGCATCATTCAATATTCTGTTCATAGAATCCTTCAATATTGAAACTTAAGGATTGAATTTTTTTCCTCCATTCTTTCAGCTTGAGAAATTCTGAGTGTGTCCTTCCTTTATAGTTTCTAACTCCAGGTCTTTGCACACTTCATTATAATAACTTGTTTTGTCTTCTTGAGCTGGTCTTTTATTTCATCATTTCTTCCATTTGCTTTAGCTACTCTCCATTCAAAAGTAAATTAGAGTTTCTTCCAACATCCATTTTTGTCTTTTCTCCCTTTCCTGTCTTTTTAATGATCTTTTGCTTCCTTCATTTATGATGTTTTGATGCCATTCCAAAACTTGTCTGGTCTTTGGTCATTGGAGTTCAATGCATCAATTTTATTCTTAAGATTGCCTCTGAATTCAGTTGGGGTATTATCAAGCTTGTATTTTGGCTCTCATGGACTTGTTTTAATTTAATTCAGCTTCAGCTTAGACTTGTATATGAGTAATTGATGGTTTATTCCACAATCAGCTCCAAGCCTTGTTTTAGCTGAAGGTATTGAGCTCCTCCATTTCTTCCTTCCATAGATGTAGTCGATATGATTCCTGTGTATTCCATCTGGCAAGGTCTGTGTGCATGGTACTATTTATGGTGTTGAAAAAAGGTATTTGCAGTAAATAAGTCATTGGTCTTGGAAAATTCTAACATGCGATCTCCAGCAACATTTCTATTACCACGGTCATATTTTCTGACTACCAAAGATTCTTTGTTTTCAAATTTCACATTCAAATCACCATTAATAATTGATACATCATGACTGCATGTTTCATTGATTTCAGATTACAAAAGTTGGTAAAATCGTCATTTTTTTTTCTTATTTTTGGTTTTAGTGGTTAGTGCGAAATTTTTTAATAATATTAGCGTTAACCGGTGTTACTTGTAGGTTTATGGATATTATCCTGTCACTGACAGCATTGTACTTCAGGATAGATCTTGAGTTTTTTGGGTTTTTTTTTTGATGATGAATGTGACTCCATTCCTCTTCAATTTATCATTCCCAGCACAGTAGACCATATAATTGTCTGATTAAAAATAGCCAAAACCAGTCCATTTCAGCTTACTAATACCTAGGATATTGATATTTATGTGTTCCATTTAATCTTTGGCAGCTTCCAATATTCCTAGATTCATATTTTGTACACCCACAATCTGATTATTAATGAATATTTGCACCTGTTTCTTCCCATTTTGAGTCATGCCCTTTTAACAAGTAAAGGTCCTGAAAGCTTTGCTCCATCCACGTCATTAATGTTGACTCTGCTTTGAGGAGGCAAGTCTTTCCCAATCATATTTAGAATCCCTTCCAACCTGAGGAGTTCAACTTCTAGTACTATATTAGACATTGTTTCATGGCTAGTCATAAAATTTTCTCATAATATAGCAGACAGTGTTTCACTGCTAATCGTAAGATTTTCACTGACCACATTTTTGAGAAGTAGACGGCCCCACCCTTCTTGCCAGTCTGTCTTCATCTGGAAGCTCCACTGAAACCTCTCCCTATCCACTATGGGTGACTCTGCTGGTATTTCAAATACTGGTGGCATTGCCTCCAGCCTCACAGCAACATGTAAGCCACTACAGTATGACAAATTGTTAGATGATTGTAGGTAACTTATCATAAGCATATTTAAATACATTAAACATACCATAACCTCACTTTCAGGAGCTCTGGTGGTGTACTGCCTAAGGGATTTAAATGCTAACCAGAGGGCTCGTGGCTCAAGCCCACCAACCACACCTCAGAGAGAAGGTTGGGCAATCTACTTCCATAGTGATACCTCCTCAGAAACCCAAAGAGAGGTCACTATGAATTGGCTCTGCCTCCATGGCAGTGAGTTGTGTTTTTGCATTTAGCAGTCTGTCATACTTTCAGCATTCTTCTCCAGCACTACAACTCAAAAGCAACAATTTTCTTCATTCTTCCTTATTCATTGTCCAACTCTCACATGCATATGAGGTGATTGAAAATACCATGGCTTGTGTCAGGCTCACCTTAATCCTCAAGGAGACATCTTTGCTCTTTAGCACTTGAAAGAAGTTCTTTGCAGACAACTATGTCATCTGATGTCCTGACTGCTGCTTCCATTGGTGTTGATTGTAGAAACAAGCAATGTGAAATCTTTGACAACTTCAATCTTTTCTCCACATATTACAATGCTGCTTATAGGTCCAATTGTGAGGATTTTTGTTCTCTTTATATTGAGATGTAATCCATACTGCAGACTGTATTCTTCAATCTTCATAAGTAAGTATTTCAAATCAGCCTCATTTTCTGCAAGCAAAGTTGTGTCATCAGTGTATTAATGATTCTTCCCCTAATCCTGATGTCACATTCTTTGTCATATGGTCAAGCTTCTCGTATTATTTCCTCAGCGTATAAAGTGAATAAGTATGGTGAAAGGATACAACTCTGACACACTCCCTTATTGATTTTAAACCATGCAATGTCCCCTTGTTCTGTTCCAACAACAGCCTCCTGGTGTAAGTACAAGTTCCTCATGAACACAATTAAGTGTTCTGGAATTCCCTTTCTTCTCAATGTTATTAATTATTTGTCATGATCCATACGATCAAATGCATTTGCATAATCAATAAAACATAAGTAAACATCTTTCTGGTATTCTTTGCTTTCAGCCAAGATGCATCTGACATTAGCAATGATATCCCTCATTACACATCCTCTTCTGAATCCAGCTTGCATTTCTGGAAGTTCTCTGTCAATATACTGCTGTAATTCTTTTTGAATTATCTTCGGTAAAATTTTACTTGCATGTGATATTAATGATATTGTTCGATAACTTCCACATTCTATGGTATGGTAGTTAAATTTGTATGTCAACTTGGCTGGGCCTGGTTAGTGGCTGGGCAGCGGTGGTAATTATTCCCCATGAGGAGACTGGCAATCATCTCCATGGTGGGATCTACCACAAGCAGCTGAGTAGCTGCCTTTGGATTATGGTCTGCTTCCTGTATATAAGGAGAAGTCTTGGGAATAGTATCTAGCTTATGGCATGGCTGGACCCTGCATGTAGCTGTGTTTTTGTTCAGCAGCCTGCTATGCTCTGCCAAACCTGGGACTTACAATGGACTTGAATTAATGGCCTGCTGTGTGGTTTGGTAGCATCAGGACTGTGCCATCTTATTTGTCAAAATTGTGCTTCTTAGCCTCAGCATCCAGTAGCTGCCTGAGTGAAGAGATGCTTCTAGCTTCAGTGGGCCGGGAGCTGGAGGTAAAGCTGAACCCCAAGGTTGAGGGGCTTTCACTCAACCCCTAGATCCTGGCACTTTGACCTTGGATTTAAAGCCTCCAAATTGTAAGAATAAACACCTCTTTTTTAAAGCCATCCTGTTTGTGGTATATTCCTGTCAGAGAGGTACTAGAAAACCAAAACTGTACTGAGAGAATGGGGTGCTTCTCTGACAGATACCTAAAATGTGGAAACAGGAGTGGAGTGTGTCCTTGACCCAAGACCCTGGCAGAGAGACCCCTGCATATGGTATAAGAGATGTCAGGAGCAGAACCAAGAGACTGGCAGAGAGATACTGGCAGAGAGACCAACATGAAAGAGGGAAGTAGCAGAGCCCAGAGATCAGCATTAAACAGCAATAGGTTTACTAGCGCATGGAGGAGAAAGCCAAGTGCCATTGGGTAGGTAGTTTCCAGGAGGAGTGGATTGCCTTCGGACATTAACTGGTGAAGAGACCAGCATAAAATGGAGTAGCAAGTTGGCTGGCCCACAGAGCAAGAAAGCTAAGTGTCCTTTAAGGCAGGAAGATTTTGCCAGAGTGGGTTGTCCTTGGGTGTTAATCAGCAGAAGTGGAGAGACTAAGGAAATGGGAAGTAGAGCTGCCTCAGCCTCAAAGGCTGGACCGTGGCCTTTGGTTGTGGAACCACCATAGCCCCCTAGGTTTCTAAGAGTTAGACCATCACCAACTTGGTTCTAGGGTATGGAGCTGCTCGTTCATGTGAGCCAGTGGGATGGAGCCATAGATGCTGCCCAAGAGTGAGGGAGCAGGGCTGTCATGCCCAAGAGGGAAAGGTCCGGGGCTGCCAGGCCAAGGGGGTGAGGTCTCCACTCAGGAACTAGGGGATTAGAGCAACCCAGTGAAGGATATCTGTACAGATGCCACCCAATGAAGATCTGGACAGGTGCCAAATTGGCAAGGTATGGAATTGTGGTGGTTAAGTTTGTTAGTCAACTTGGGTGGGCCTGGTTGAGTGGTTAGACAGTTGGATGTAGTATTCCCCATGATGAGATGGGCAATCAAGTCCATGGTGGGATCTACCAAAAGCAGCTGAGTAGCTGCCTTTGGGATTGATCTGCTTTCTGTATACAAGGAGAAGACTTGAGTATGGTCTCTAGCTTATGGCATGGTTGGACCCTGCATGTAATCATGTCATTGTTCAGCAGCCTGCTATGCTCTGCCAACCTTGGGATTTACAATGGACTTGAATTAATGGTCTGCTGTGTGGTTTGGTAACATCAGGACTGTGCTATTTTATTTGTTGAAATTGGCTTGTTAGCCTCAGCAGCCAGTAGCTGCCTGAGTGAAGAGATGCTTCTAGCTTCAGTGGGCCTGGTACAAGAGGCAGAGCTAAAACCCAAGGTTGAGGGGCTTTCACACAGCCCCTAGACCCTGGCATTTTGGAGACCTTGGCCTCCAAATTGTAAGAATAAGCACCTGTTTGTTAAAGTTATCCCATTTGTGGTATATTCCTGTCAGAGCAGTACTAGGTAACCATAACATGTGGGATCACCTTTCTTTGGATTGGGTACAAATATGGATCTTTTCCAGTCAGTTGGCCAGGTAGTTGTCTTCCAAATATCTTGGCATAGCTGAGTGAGTGCCTCTAGTGTAGAATCCATTTACTGAAACATCTCAGTGAGTATCCCATCAATTCCTGTAACCTTGTTTTTTACCACTTCCCTCAATGCACTTTTGACTTCTTCCTTCAGTACCATTGGTTCTTGATCATATGCCATCTTCTGAAATTGATGAACATCAACCAATTCTTTTTGGTACAGTGACTCTGTACTCCTTCCATCTCCTTTTGATGTTTCTTGCATCATTCAATATATTGCCCGTAGAGTCTTTCAATATTGCAAATTGATGCTTAAATTTCCTCTTCAGTTTTTTCAGCTTGAGAAATGCCTAGTGTCTTCCTCCCTTTTGGCTTTCCAACTTCAGATCTTTGCACATTTCATTATAATAATTGCCTTTGCCTTCTCGAGCTGCTCTTTGAAATCTTCTGTTTAGCTCTTTTATCTTGTCATTTCTTCCATTTGCTTTAGCTACTTTCCATTCAAGGGCAATTTTCAAAGTCTCTTCTGACATGCATTTTGGTCTTTTTTTCTTTTCCTATCATTTTAATGACCATTTGCTTTCCTCATGGATGGGGATCTTGATGTCAGTCCATAATTCCTCTGGTTTTTGATCAATGGTGTTCAATGCATAAAATCTGTTCTTTAGTTGGTCTCTAAATTCAGGAGGGATATAATCAAGGTCATAATTTTTGATTGAGCAATCTCCATCCATAGTGATATTGCCTTGGAAACCCAAGGATGGTTTGCTATGAGTAGAATTTGACTTGAAGTCAGTGAGTTTTTTACTTTTTAATTTTTTTTTCTTTTTTTTTTTTTTACTTATTCCAATTTTCTTCAACTTAAAGTTGAAATTGCATCAGGTTCCAGGTGGCAGGGAACAGTGGCAGACAGGGTCAGCAGGAACAGGTAGGGGGTAGACCAGGAAGTGAGCAGAACTGTTGGAACAGCTAAGGGAGATGAACTTGTCTGTTGATTTGTTGTACTGTGGTGGCTTGTGTGTTGCTGTGAGGCTGGAGACTGTGCCATCAGAGATGCCCATGGTGGACCACTGTTGGCGGAGCTTCCATACTGAGACAGACTGAGAAGAAGGAAGAAGCCACCCACTTCTCAAAGAATTGGCCAGTGAAAACCTTATGAATAATAGTGAAACACTGTCTGACATATTACATGCATATGAATTGAAAATACCATGGCTTGTGTCAGGTGCACCTTAGTCTTCAAGGAGATATCTTTGCTTTTCAGCACTTGAAAAAGGTCTTTTGAAGCAGGTTTGCCCTACACTATGTTGACTGTTGCTTCTATTGGTGTTGATTGTAGAAACAAGTAATATGACATCTTTGACAACTTCAATCTTTTTTCCATTTATCATGATGCTGCTTATAGGTCCAGTTTTGAGGATTTTTGTTTTCATTATATTGAGATGTAATCTATACTGCAGACTGTATTCTTCAGTCTTCATGAGTGTTTCAAGTCATCCTCACTTTCAGCAAGCAAAGCTGTGTCATCTGCATATTGCAGGTTGTCAATGAGTCTTCCTTCAATCCTGATGTCATGTTCTTCAGATAGTCCAGCTTCTCAGATTATTTGCTCAGCATACAGATTGAATATGTATGGTGAAATGATACAACCCTGACACACTCCCTTCCAATCACTGGCCATCTCCCCTGGCTGCTGCTTCCTGCCTAGGGGCTCTCCCCTTACCTTTAAAGGGTAGGTAGAGAAAACTTATCTGAGGGCAATACATAATAAACCGAGAACTGAAAAAAAGAGAAGAAGCCAACCACAAAAAGAGTATTGTAAGTAGCAAAATAGTACCAAGACCATAAGACATGGACTTATTGACACGTTTAGGTCAAGAAAAGATCAGCATAGTTAACATTTAGTAAATAGTGAGGTATTAGAATTGGAGAAGAATGGTGTAATGTGAAATCTGAAAAGCAAGGACTAAATCATTTTGTGCTATGTCCATCATGGGGAAAAAAAAAATATATATATATATAGATGCAATTGGAAATTATTTTATGTAATTAAGTACCAGATTATTAAAAGTATTACTAAAATTAAAATATTGTGTAGTAGTTCTTTGGTGGTTACCTTGGAATGATTAGAAAAATTCTCTCTATGACATGGCATTTAGGCAGAGATTTGAGTCAATAAAAAGTTATGATTTAGAAGTAATATTCCAGTTAGCAGGAACAACTGTTGGAAAGGCCCTAAGATGAGAATGACCTCAGTTTATTTATTACAGAGTGTTTGTTGTGGCAAAGAACTGACGGGAAAGAGAGAAGTAAGATGGAGATGTCAGTCAGGTAGGCAAAAATCAAATTACTTAGTCTTGTGGAGCAGGGATAAAAAAATAAGTTTACATTTTATTCTAAGCTCAATAGAAAACCAGCATAGACTTCCAGGCAGAGAACTTGATTTATGTTTCTAAAAGGTGTCTCTAGCTGGTATGAGAAATATTTGCAAAGGGAGTAAGAATAACAGAACTTTAGTTAGAATGCTATTGAAGCATTCCAAGAGAAAACCAGTGAAATTTGGTTCATTTGGAAGGAGAATGAGCAGACCTTCCTGAAACATACGGATGATGTTGGTGGTGAAGAAAAATAAATCAAAACAAATTATTACGTTTTCAATTTAGGCAATTGCTTGTATAGTGTAGTAATTTATTGAGAAGAAGAAGCCAAAAGAAGAAATTAAGCTACTCTTCATTTATCAAATATCTCATTATCCAAAATTTCACACTTATAACAACTTAGAAAAATTCTCAGGCAGTGCCTATAATGCTCTAGGGCTCTAGTAGCACCATGGAAGGGTCCAGGGTTCTCTCGGCAGGCCACCCCAAACAGTATTGTAGGCTCTAGCAATTGTAGGTCAGTAGGGATGGTGACATGCTTTCTTCTGGCCATATGTGATGTCTTGGTCTAGCCATGGAGAGTGCACAGTGAAGGGAAGGAAATAAGAGGTAAAGGTCAAACAGAAGGAGGCTGAGCAAGGACTTGAAGGTGTTGAAGAGGTCAGTGGTGGTACATACAAAGTTGGCAGATAAAAGGGATGGGCAAAGGATGAACAAGGTCCTCTGCCCACAGCAGATGGTAGGAGGTGGTGGGCAGTAGACAACACCTGACTACCATCACCATCACTTCCATCTCCACTGGCTCCATGATGGTGGAGAAGGCATGGTAGGAAAGGGGAATTTGTGCTATGTACTTCTGGAGATGTGTTAGAGTGCCTGACAAGCTGTAAGAAATGGGCAGAATACTGATGTTGAAGACAGGGGCCAGCCCCCAACACTCTCATAATGCTCATTTCATACAACAACCTGGTCTTTGGAAATTAATCATGTTGATAACTGAGGGGTAGGTGTAGATTTTGGACAAGGATCATTAGAGAAGAATTATGCTAAATTTGCTAAGTTTGGGTTCATTATTAGTACTCCAAATCAATCTTTCTCTATGTCTCTCTCTCTCTTTTCTTTCATTCCTTTATATCTCTCTCTCCATAGTGAATCAGCTCCAGTGTTACAGGTGAGTAGAGACAACTGAGGGACGCCCAAAGTAGCAGGTGGGAAGAACAGGAGAAAGGGGATTAAAAGCCAGGAAGCCAGAGAGAAGAGCAATCAGCTGAAGGGATTAGGTGAGGAGAGGAAACTCAGGCCTTCCCAGAGTAGCAGGCTGGAAGAGCAGGAGAAAGGGGATAAAAGCCAGGAACCTGGACAGAGGAGCAGTCAGCTGCAGAAACAAATCAAGGACGCCCAAAGCAGCAGGCCAGAAGAGCAGGAGAAAGGGGATTAAAAGTCAGGAAGACAGGAGAGAGGCGGGGCAAGATGGCAGACTAGGCAGAAGGATTGCACAGACCCTTTTCAACAAAGAAAAGGGAAACCAATTAATACAGACACAGAAGATAATCTTGGACCCCTGAGCCTTGAAGGAAAGGATGCAGATTTGGACTAAACACCAACTAGCAGAAGAA
>NW_006922351.1:759656-764231 GCF_000298275.1 Orycteropus afer afer
CCAAAGAAGAGTTGATGCTTTTGAGTTGAGTTTCTAGCAGAGAATGCTGAAAGTACCATGGACTGCTAAAAGAACTAACAGATCTGTCCTTGAGGAAGTGCAGCCAGAATGCTCCTTGGAAGCAAGAATGACCAGACTTCATCTCACCTATTTTGGTCATGTTGTAAGAAGGGACCATTTCCCTGGAGAAGGATGTCATGCTTGGTAGAGGGTCGACGAAAGAGGGGGAGGCCTTCAAGGAGATGGATTGACACGGTGGCTGTGATGATGGGCTCAATTATAGCAGGGATTGTGGGGCTGGCACAGGATTGGGCAGTGTTTTGTTCTGCTGTGCATGGGGTCGCTATGAGTCAGAAATGACTCGACGACACTTACCAACAACAACAATTGTTTCAAACATCTTTGCACATCTAAGCTGTATTCATGAGACATGCTCCAATTTTAAGTTGCCAGCATGCTTCAAATACATCATTTATTCCTAAATACAAATTTACTTCATGCATTCAAGACAACTTACTCTTGTAGACATTTCTTTCAGTTTAGCCAAAATGGTTAACTAGTAACTTTCTGTAGACTCAGTGATTACAGCTTTATATCTTTGATAATGTGAACAAAGATTGAAGTGCACTGAAATATGTAGAAACTTCCAGAATTAACAATTACCCAAGTGCCCATATGAATAGGTAATATATATTTGAACAATTCTGTATTTCTTTTTTTCTATTTCAGAAGGCAGATTTAGTCCAATTTCATGGCTTGTGTAGCTTGATGACTTTGCTTGTAGATAATATATTTGATCATATTGCAAATACAACTTCTCTACACTGATAACCAAAAATGAAATATAATTTCCTTCTAAATGGAAATAACTATACATATATCAATCATTCTAATTGTTGCAGTACTTTAGTAAGACATGAAATTATTATCCAGGTACTGTAAGAATGCAGCTTAAGGTAAAAAATCTGAACAGTCCAATTTTTTATTATTTAAGGATCATTGTCTGATTGTAGTTTTAACAATTATATCTTGAGATGTTGTTTTTACTTTTTACCTTTCTTGAAGATGAGAAATGACTTTGTTTAAATAAAATACATTAAAAGTATAATGGAGAAATTACCCCTAATGCTATTTAACAAAATAAATTTCTTTTAGAGTAAGAATATTTTTTTTAACAGTAGTTTTAAGATAATATTAAACTTCTACATATTAATTGTAAACACATAGTTGTAGATGTATTTGTTTCTAATAAGCCAAAAGCACTAATATCAATGAAAATAAGTCTTGTTAACTTTGGCTTTATGAATTACTACTGCATATTCTAATTTAATTATACTTTAATTGGGAAAAAATACATATCAATAAAATGAAAGACAAACTGATAAAAAGCTTATTTTATTGCTTAAATTTGGATTAAATTATACAGAATTATAAACCCTAGGTATTTTGTCTAGAATGTTTCAAAATTAGCTTGATTCATATCCAAAAATAGCAACAATAATTTTTTAAAAAATATTTTCAGTAAAATGTGAGCATAAAATTATCCATGTAATGATTAGCTTGATTAATCTGTTCTCCCACCATTAGTCAATTACTTTTCTGTCTTCTACTTACTAAGTAAGTGGAGTCCTGAAGAGTCCAAATGGTAGATGAACTAGCATATAACACCCATTAGCATGTACTAGATACTAACTCAAATAGTAATCTGCCATCAACTTATACCATAAAACTTTGAAAAGGAAAAAAAAAATGTGGCAAAGGAGATATGCATATTATTGCCTCATTTCTGCTTTGTTGATTCTACCTTTTGATTTGAGAATTGAGAGAGTGTATATTGAAGTGATGGTCTTAAAAGGTCTTCATCCACGTGTTTAAAGTCAAGTCTACTTTGAGGAGCCACTCTTTCTCAGTCATATTTTGAATATTTTCCAACCTGTGGGGCTCATCATACAGGATTATGTCAGTGTTCTGCTGCTATTCATAAGTTTTTGCTGGCCAGTTTTTTTAAGAACTAGATCACCAGGTCCTCTTTCTAAGTCTTAGTCCAGAAGCAGTGTGAAACCTGTCTAACAAGGGTGACCCTGCTAGTATTTCAAATACTAACGGCATATCTTTCAGCATCACAACATGCAAGCCACCATAGTATGAAAATCTGGCAGACAAATAGTGATCATATCATTTGCTGATGTGACATGAGTCAAAATTAGAAGAAACACTTTAAACATCCATTAATAATCAGAACATGGAAAGTATGAAGTATGAATCCAGGAAAATTGGTAATCATCAAAAATGACACAGATTTATATCCTAGGCACTAATCGGCTAAAATAGACTATATTGATTTTAAATCAGAAAATCATATGGTCTATGTCAGCAATAAAAAATTGAAGAGGAACGGCATTGCATTCACCACCAAAAATAACATTTCAAGATCTATCCCGAGGTACAACTCTGTCAGTGGTAGGATAATATCCTTACATATACCAGAAAGGCCAAATAATACAACTAGTTTCATGTTTATGTGGCAACCATGAATACTAGTGATGAAGAAATTGAAGTTTTTACCAACTTCTGTATTCTAAAATTGATCAAACATGAATCAAGATGCATTGATAATGACTGATGATTGGAATGTGAAAGTTGTAAAGAAAGAAGGATCAGTAGCTGGAAAATATGACATTGGTGATAAAAATGATGCCAAAGATCACATGATAGAATTTTAGAACACTGACTTATTCATTATAAATACCTTTTTACAACAACATCAATGGTGACTATACACTTGGACCTCATTAGATGTAATATACAGGAATCAGATCAATCACATCTGTGGAAAAAAATTTAAAGATAAAGAAGTTCGATATCATCGGTCACAACAAAGACTAGGGACTTAATGTGTAACAGACTATCAATTGTTCTTATGTAATTTCAAGTTGAAGCTGGTGAAAACGAAAACAATTCAACAAGAACCAAAGTGCAACCTTGAGTATATCACACCTGAATTTAGAAATAATCTGAAGAACAGATTTAATGCACTGAATAGTACCATCTGAACACCAGGTAAGTTGTGGAATGACATCAAAAACATCATCGAGGAAGAAAGAAAAAGGTTATTAAAAGAAGAAAGAAAGAAAAGACCAAGATAGACTAAGAGTCAGAAGAGATTCTGAATGTACTTTTTTTCTGAAAGTACATGCTCCTGAATGAGGAGTAGCTAAAGTGAGTGGAAGAGATGATGAAATAAAAGAGTTCAGCAGATTTCAAAAGGTGGCTCAGGAAGACAAAGTATTATTACACAATGTGCAAAGACCTCGTGTTAGAAAACCAAAGTGGAAGAACACACTCAGCATTTCTGAAGCTAAAAGAAAGGAAGAAAAAAAAAATCAATCCTCAAATTGTGATATTGAAAGATTCTTTGAGGAAAATATTGAACAAAGAAGGAAGTATCAAATGAAGATGGGGAAAAAAAAAAAAACAGTTAACGCACCAAAGGGAATTGGTTGATGTTCAACTATTTCAGAAGGTAGCATATGATCATGAATCAATGGTACTGAAGGAGGAAGTTGAAGCTACACTGGAAGCATGCTTTAGGAATTGATTGAATATCAATGCTCCAGGAATTGATGGAATACCGATTGAGGTATATCATCAAATAGATGTCTGTGCCAGGTCATTTGGTAGACAGGTAACTGGACACTGACTGGAAGATATCTATACATGCTCATTCCAAAGAAACGTAATCCAACAGAATACAGAAGTGAGCCAACAATATCATCAATATCACTTCTAAGTAAAATTTTGGTGTTTATCAAAAACAGTTTCAGTAGTATATTGACAGAAGACAGTCAGAGATTCAAGATAGATTCTGAAGAGAACATGCAACAAAGGATATCATTGCTGATGTCAGATGGATCTTGGCTGAAAGCAGACAAGACCAGAAATATGTGCACCTTTGTTTTACTAACAGAGCAAAAGTATTTGAGTGTGTGGATCATAACAAATTATGATAACATTACAAATAATAGAAATTCCAGGACATTTAGTTGTATTCATTCAGAATCTGTATATAGACCAAGAGACAGTCATTCATAAGGACAAGGGCATATTGCTTGGTTTAAAATCAAGAAAGATGTGTGTCAGCATTTTATCCTTTCACCATATTTATTCAATGTGTATGCCAAGAAAATAATCCAAGAAGGTAGAGTATATGAAGAAGAACACAGTTCAGGATTGGAGGAAGACTCATTAACAACCTGTCATATTCAAATGACACAAACTTGCTTGCTGAAAGTGAAGAAGATGTGAAGCACTTACTCATGAAGGTCAAAGACTACAGCCTTCAATATGTTGTTGTTGTGTGCCATCGAGTCGGACCTGACTCATAGTGACCCCCCCCTTGGTATTCTGAGGTAATATCACTACAGAGGTAGGTTGCCCAACCTTCCTTCCAAGGAGTGACTGGTGGGTTTGAACTGCCAGCCTGCAGTTCTGCTTTAGGCACCAGAGCTACCAGAGCTCCTCACCCTTCAATATGGTTTATGTGTAACCATCAAGACAAAAAAAAAAAAAAAAAAA
>NW_006922351.1:764331-771093 GCF_000298275.1 Orycteropus afer afer
GAGAGTGCTGAAAGAACCATGGACAGCTAAAAGAACTAACAGATCTGTCTTGGAGGAAGTGCAACCAGAATGCTCCTTGGAAGCAAAAATGGCCAGACTTCATCTCACCTATTTTGGTCATGTTGTCAGAAGGGACCATTCTCTGGAGAAGGATGTCATGTTTGGTAGGGTGGAGGGTCAACGAAAGGAGGGGAGGCCTTCAACGAGATGGATTGACATGTTGGCTGTGATGATGGGCTCAAATATATTAGGGATTGTGGAGCTGATGTGGGATCGGGCAGTGTTTCATTCTGCCGTGCATGGGGTCGCTATGAGTCGGAAACGACTCGACGGCACTTAACAAGAACAACAACATAGTGAATCACGAAAGGCAAGAAATGTGAGGTAATATTTAGAATTATTAGTATATGTAGATAGTAATTAAAGTCATAAAATTGGATCTTAACTTTGGGATTAGACAAAATCAACCTGGTAGAGACACAGAAGAAATAAATCTGAACTTTGGGATATTTCCATTCTGGGTTCAAGGAGAGTAACACGAAGAATGTATGGGAAAGGAGGAATGATGAGGAGAGAATGATGTCAGGAAAGGTACATAAAGAACACAAAGAATTTGGGAACAGCCAACTCTGTCAAAAACTGGTTGAAGTTGAGAAAGATAATGATAAGGATGTAGCCATTGGCTATAGTAACATAGAAGCCATCAGAAGGTAAACTTTAAATTCTAAATCTGAATGTGCAATCCTACCTAGGTCTACATCTTTACACTCTTTACTTTTCCCATTATTTACAATGGCTAGAAACATCTAAGCTAGTATGATGTGTGTGTGTGTGTGTGTGTGTGTGTGTTCATTTGTGTTTAAGCTCTTTATTCTTTTCATCTCTTTGGAAAATTAGTGGCTCCCTTCTTATCAGAATATAGATACACTGAACAATGTTGAAAATTACTCATAAGTTTCAATAAATAAACTGGTGTTGCCTGAAAGACTGTAGCGAATTAGAGGCACATTTCCAAATTGAAATGTAATAGGCCCAATTTATGTGAAGATGCCAAATGTCTGAAGGATCAGAGACGACATATGCATAGTAAGGAGGAATACTATTAATTTCTATTTTAATCTATAATTGAAATCTCCTAGATGCACACATAGGTTAAAAAAAAAAAAAAAGTTTGGACTTTCCATATCTGTAAAATGGAATCTCTAGTGGTGTAGTCCCTAAGGCATTTTACTGCTAACTCAAAGGCTGGTGGTTCAAACCCACCAGCCACTCCTCAGAAGGAAGATTGGGCAATCTACTGCCTTAGCAATAATGCCTCAGAAACCCAAGGAGGGGTTGCTATGAGTTGGATCTGACTAGAGGGCAGTGTGTCTGTTTGTTTGTTCATTGTGTGTAAAATAGAGAACAGATCTATTTCCTCATAGTGAAATAGCCCTTAATGATCTGGATTTAGATCGCAATTTTCATTTTCTTGATTTTGTTATCATGACCATAGAATTTTATCTTAGTGCTTTGTTTCCCTCCATTTGGGGTCATTTTCCCATGACACATAAAATGTGCATAATCTATGCTCTTCAATGATTCAAGTTTTGTCTTGATCCCATTTTGCGTTTAAAATTGGGGTATTAGAGAAAGGTTAGTAGGGGAAGGAACTATTCCTTATCTGCTTATTATCATGTAAATACTGCATATATTATATATGACAATATTTACGATATTCTCCATCTTGCTTTGGGTCCTGAAATCTTCCTGTATCAATTACCTCTTATGCCTTTGTCTTTTTCTTGGGTTCAGCCAAAGTTAAGTTTCTATGTAGGATATCTGAAGGTAGAGGAGACTGAGATCAGACGAGTAGGTTGACTGCATCCTTTCTTTCCCGCAGAAGCTTTTTCACATAGAGATACTTTCTCAGGTTTTGATAAACACTCTCACCATTTGTCCCTTAGAGTCTAAGAATGATAGCCTCTTGCTTTTACTAGCCCTACTATATTGCATATGATAAAGATCAAAAGCTATAGCCTTCAGTATGGATTATACATAAATAAGAAGAAAAGTAAAATAGTCATAGCTGGGCTGATAAATAACAGCTTAATGAATGGAGAAAAAAATAAAATTATTAACAATTTAATTCCACTGAAGTCAAGAATCACCAACCATAGAAACAGTCATAAGAAATCGAACATGCATTCTTATTGCATTAGGAAAATTTGAAGCAAAAGATTTTTTTAAAGCTCTAAATGGCAAAGCTAGCAGGCTGATAACTAAGATATGCCTAACGCAAGCCATGGTGATTTCAATCACCTCCATATGCATATGAATGCTGGACAGTGAAAAAGGAAGACAGAAGAAAAATTGATGCATCTGAATTTTGGCATTTGTGAAGAATGTTGAACATACCCTCACATCCAGAGGAAAAAATAAATCAATCTTAGAAGAAATACAACCAGAACACTCTTTAGAAGTGAGGAAGATGAGGCTTCATCTTTCTTTCTTTGGACACATCACCAGGAAAGACCAATCTCTGGAAAAGGACATATGGTTGATAAAACAGAAAGTCAGTGAATACAAGGGAAACTCAGTAAGACAGAGTGACACAATAGCCACAATGATGGACTCCAATTTACTAAGGACTATGAAGTTGGGACAGGACTGGGCAACTTATTGTTCTGTTATACATAAGGTTACTATAAGTTTGATCTGACTCAAGAGCAACCAACAACGATAACAACAAAATGCAATGTATTATGTCTTCTTAAAACCTGCTCAGACTTTGTAAATGATCTCTTTATCAAAATCTCTTTAAATTACCATTTGGATTATGATATATATGTTTTATTCTCAGACACAAAAGATATAGAAGTTATCATGACACATAATTTTTGAACCAGGGGGAGATTGGATATGACATAATGTATTTGTGTTTATAAGATCTTTGAGTCAGGCTTACACTGGGGCGTATATGCTCTGACTTAAAATGCAATGAGACAAAATTTCCTTTTTTTCTATGTATTCTCAGGAGATTAGGAGACCAGAGTTTCTGAGTGGATTGAACTCATAATTCTGCTAAAAATATTTTAAGAAGTTAAAAAGTAAATTCAACAGTAGGGCTGGGGCAAGGAAAATACACAATGATCCTGAAGCATCTTGCAGTACAAGAAAGTAAGAAAATATTCAAAACACAAAGGGATATCAAATATCACATATCAAAGGGACACAGGGGACTGGCATGAAAAACTCCCAATGGTTAAAGGTAAAATTTGATCAGTAATATGAATAACCAAAAAAATAGATAATAAATAGAATTGAATTTTAACCCAAAATACAAAATAAATATGCATGATTGAAAAAATAAATAAATGGGAGGGAAGAAATGAATTTTCCTTATAGAAAAATTCCAAATAATATACGTAGATATGACCCCCTCATGGAGGTATAGCTGAGTTTTTCTCCCTTCCATTGAAGGTGGGCCAGACTTTAGTTTATAACCTTCTTAGTTATGCAATTTAACTCTTCACTGAGAACTGTGTGATGGATTTTCTGAAGACAGAGGGCTTGTTATCTCTGCTAAACTACAATACCCACTCCCTCCCCCAACCCACAATATCATATAATTTTGGCTTATACAAATAGTTCTTATTATGCTGGTGATAGCAAGGAACAAATTGATCCAAATGAAGTTTTTTTTAAAAAAAAAAAACCTCTTTTCTACATTTTTGCCAAGGTGAGAAAACAAATAATACTTTTGTGTGTTCCATTGATTTCTATGGACAGAGAAAAATGTACCTAATAGTTCATCTGCTGAGATATATTGACTGTGATTTCATCCTCTGACTTCAGAAGGGTAAAAGGAATGCATCTTTCTGGACATGGAAATCAGAAAACTTTCCTTCTTCTACTTGGTGGTTGGTTTGAAAGCTAATCATGACCTGACTAGAGAGAACCATTGTTCCTAAGATACCTTTTGAGGCACAAATTCTTTTTTACTTTCTAAGAACTATAGAAAATGATTATCACAAACATTGTGCAACTGAAAAGAACAATAAATCAACACATATTTACTGAATACCTGCTTCTTGTAAGGCAATTTACTAGATACCAGTTGACACTCGTGTGAAGAAAGGGCAGGAAAAAAAAATACGTACAAAGAAAGATATTTATAAAAGTTATAACATTTTTGGACATGGAAGATAAACTAATTTCACCCTTCTGTGTTGATAGAATTTGAATAGTAGATTTTAGGAACAGTCGTTTTATTTAGCTTTCCTCCTTTGTTAACGTTATCAGCATTCAAAATAGCTGTGGATTGGCAGAATATATTTCTATATATGTATTTTTCTCTGCCTATAAATCAAGTGCCCTTTCTCATGGCAAAATTATGATTATCCATGAAGACTATGTTATTGACTTTCTAATGCTGTTCTAAAGTCCTGTCACTTTCTCTGGTGTTTTTTTTTTTTTTTTTGCACATTTATTAGCATTGTTTTATTTTCCCTGTAAATGCTATTGGCCATGTACTATATTTTTGTACTATCCATATTTGTAGTTTCTTTCCCTTGGGTGAAAGGGAAAGAATTCTCATCTCCTATAGGGAAATATCTATCCCAGCTAGTGAAACTCTAATTTAAATATCTGTATTTTAAATAATTGATGAGAAGTTGCAAAGCTTCAGGGAATATTCAAAAATTTTCAAGTAGTAGATAATTTTATATTCAGTATATATCTTATATATTCAAATAATTCAATATTCTATCAGTATCAGTATTACTTTGAACAATCCTTCCTTGATGCCTTGGATGTTTGGTCTTCTGGACAGAGCATTTTCTTTAAATAAAGGAATTATCATACCTTAGAACATCAAGAACATGTAGAAAGCGAAAGGTCATTAAAAAAGAGAGGAAAGTAAAAAAGACCAAAATATATGTCAGAAGACACTCTGAAACTTGCATTTGAATGTAGAGCAGCTAAAGCAAATAAAGAAATGACAAGATAAAAAAGCTGAAAGGATTTCAAAGAGCAGGTTGAGAAGACAAAGTAAATTATTATAAGAAAATGTGCCAAGACCTGGAGTCTCAAAGCTAAAAGAAAGAAAACACTCAGGACTTCTCAAGCTGAAAGAACTGAAGAAAATATTCAAGCTCACATTGCAATACTGAAAGATTCTATGGACAAAATACTGAATGATGCAAGAAGCATCAAAAGAAGATGGAAAGAATACACAGAATCACTGTATTAAGAATAATTAGTGAATGTTCATCTGTTTCAGGAGGTGGAATAAGATCAAGAATAAATGGTACTGAAGGAAGAAGTTGAAGCTGCACTGAATTGGTCAAAAACAAAGCTTCAGGAATTGATGGAATACTTATTGAGATGTTTCAACAAAGGAATACCACCCTGGAAACACTTACTCATCTATGCCAAGAAATTTTGAAGACAGTTACCTGGCCAACAGACTGGAAGAGATCCATATTTGTACCCATCCCAAAGAAAGGTGATCTCACAGAATGTGGAAATTATTGAACAATATCATTAATATTGCACACAAGTAAAATCTTGCTGAAGATAATTCAAAAAAGGTTGCAGCAATATATCAACATGGGACTTCCAGATATGCAAGGAGGATGTGGAATGGGAGATATCACCGCTGATGTCAGACGGATCTTGGCTGAAACCCAAGAATAACCCAAAGATGTTTACTTGTTCTTTTGTCAGTCCATGGTATTTTCAGTATTCTTAGCCAACACAACTTAAAAGCATAAACTCTTCTTCAGTCTTCCTTATTCATTGTCCAGCTCTCACATACATATGAGGTGACTGTAAATATCATGTGTTGGGTTAAGCTCACCTTAGTCTTCACAGATATATCTTTGCTCTTCAGCAAAAGAGGTTTTTTTTTTTTTTTTTTTTTCCCCAGCAGATTTGCCCAGTGCAATATGTCATCAGATGTCTTGACTGCTGTTTCCATTAATGTTAATTGTGGGACCAACTAATATGAAAACTTTGACAACTTTAATCTTTAAATGTATATAATGTATTTTCTAGTTATTATATTGTAAGGAATCAATAAGTATTAGCTTTATAGTAGCTTCCTCTATACCATTTATGAACTTACTGCATATTTCCTGGTCATTAAAGCATATTTTCACATGCTAGTTTACTAAGATTACCTTGTTGACAAATCCTGTTAATGTTGTAGACACCACCTCCATGCATTGTCTACAGCTTGCTTCTGTGTGTCTATGTTCTTGACTTTTTTTTTTTCTTTTTTTCACTTTAAGGCCTTTCACTAAGCCTAGCAGAGACCTTGTTTTCTCAAATGATGTTATCAGATTCTTTAATTCAGCTCACTTGTGCCTCCCTTCTACAATCTGAATTTTCTTATAGGTAAAAATGGATATTTTAAAAGCATTGAAGTAAAGACATCAACCAAAAATTCACTTTCTGGCTGGTACATGAGTTTTGAGCCACCTACCTGGGTATTTATTATCCACAAGATCCTGCAAGATCCTCTGTAGTTAACTACCATTTGTAGTTAATATAATGAATCATAATAGTTACCTTGCATTGTTGTGAAAAAGGAAATGGAACGCATAAAGATTGATATCCTTGGCTTTAGTGATCTGAAATGGACTGGTTTTGGCCATTTTGAATCAGACTATGATCTACTATGCTGGGAATGACAGTTTGAAAAGGAATGGCGTGGCATTCATCATCACAAAGGATGTTTCAAGATCTGTCCTGAAATACAATGCTGTCAGTGATAGG
>NW_006922351.1:776093-785976 GCF_000298275.1 Orycteropus afer afer
AAAAAAAAAAAAAAAAAACCTCCTCACAAATGGGCCCATAAGCAACATCATGGAAAACAGAGAGAATATTGAAGTTGTCAAGGATTTCATTTTACATGTATCCACAATCAATGCCTATGGCAGCAGCAGTCAAGAAATTAAATGATGCCATGCCAAATGTAAGAAGTTCCAGTGGTACAGTTCCTAAGGCATTTGACTACTAATCAGAAGGTTGGTAATTCAAGCCCACCAGCCACTCTGTGGAACGAAGACCAGGCAATCTACTTCCATAAAGATTTACCACCTCAGAAACCCGGTGGAGGTCACCATGAGTTGGAATTGACTTGATGGCAGTGAGTTTGGTTTTTGTTTTTTGGGCAAATGTGCTAAAAATAGGCTTCTTTGAAGTGCTTAAAAGAAATGATGTGGCTTTAAGGACTAAGGTGAGCCTGACTCAAGCCATGGTATTTTTAATCACCTCATACTCATGGGAAAGCTGGACAATAAATAAGGAAGATTGAAGAATTGATGTATTTGAGTTATGGTGCTGACAAAGAATATTTAAAATAACATGTACTGCCAGAAGAATGAACAAATTTTTCTTGAAAGAAGTACAGCCAGAATGCTCCTTAGAATCAAAGAGACTCCATCTTAACGTATTTTGGGCATGTTATCAGGACATAACACTGGAGAAAGACATAATGAATGATAAAGCAGAGGGTCAGTGAAAAAGAGAAAGACCTTCCACAAGACAGATTGACTCAGTGGCTGCAACAATGGACTCAAACATAGCAAAGAATGTGAGGATGGCGCAGGACCAAGCACTGTTTCTTCTATTGTAGACTGGGTCACTACGAGTCAGAACTGACGTGATAGCACCTAACAACAACAACAACAACATATCAAAGTTCTGGGTGTACTTGCAGTTAAACTAAGTTTGTTTTGATTCTTTGTTCCGGTACCTACTAGATATTTGGCTATAGAGAAATCAATTAAAATTCCTAAGTATAAGTTTCCTCATCTAGAATACAATGATTCATAGAAATACTTATTTTATGACATAGTTAAATAGAGTAAGATAATACAAATAAATTTCTAGTAAAATGGGCACACTAAAGCTAAAATGCAATGAAAGTAAAGTACTTTTTAATATTAGCAAGCAATCTATTGGGAATGATGCAAAAGTTAAAAAAAAAGTGCTAAGAAAAGTGCTAGTACTATTCCATGTATTTGTTCACTTAAATGTGTGTATGGCCCTTTTTCTTCTAATTTCTTTTTTTCTAAGTAAGTACCTTTTTAAAGTTGGACTCCTGTGGGTCAGGCAAAGGATGTCATTGTGCCAAAAGTTTTTAAAGAAGTACAATAGGAGTCAGTATATGTAGAGGAAAGGGTTGTTCAGTAGAAGTGGACAGTGGGAGAAATTGAGTGTCAAATCTGTCAGAACAAGTTTCAACTGACTCCATGGGGAGTTCTGAAGCTAAGATGGCCCTTCAGAGTGTTTCTTGTTATATTGAAGGGGCTGGATTCTCTATTTTTCTCTTAACCAGTGATAGAATATAGGCTGCTCCAGGAATGAGGCATGAGCTGGAACCACACAGCCACCTCCAGCCAAGAGCAATTTCTTGAGATGACTCACAACTAAACATCGCCTTCCAACAGAACTCCTAGCAACTATGAGAATAAACTCTTCAATCCTTGGTGGTGGTGGTGGAGAGCAGATCTAAACAACAAGTCATGGCATCCACTGCAATAGTATATTTCCATGTAGTTTGTTTTTCTGCTGCAAGCTCAGAAACTAGTTTTTTTTTTTTTCATGCTTTTATTTCTAGTGACTACCAGTGACTGAATTCTCTTGGAATCAATTAAAGAAAGTCAAGTTTTCTGGTAAGTAGATTCACAAAATTCATGGAATAAGCTGTTCACAATTGGTTATGCTCCTTACATTTATTGGGCTTGGATATAGTTTTACATTTATTATTATTATTATTATTATTTTGCTAGGGGAATATTTTAGGTAGCTACATACTGAGTCCTTGGTATTGGGCAAAAAATGACATTCAACTGAAATGCACCTTGTAAATTATTTAACAAACAAACAAAAAAATACCTATAATCAGTGAGGTAACGTAACTAATTTAAAGAAAAGAATTATTATTTAGTTAAGAGAAGAAACTTTGCATAGAGATAGAGGCTGGAGGGTCTCAATTCTCATGGTAGGCAGAAAGGATAAAATAAATGGGACTAGACAGTTGTAAGGATCTTTGCGGCCTTTCCTAAAGAAGTTTGTGACCTTTGAATATAAATTACTTTGAGTGTGACTGTCTCAAATCAGTGAGATGCCTGTCTAGATCAAATAATGGTTGATGTCATGTCATACTTATGTGAAAGCTTTCTTTTGGTAAATAGTGAAGCAGGAAGAGTTCAGTTGAGAAAAGGTGGGGGTCTCCACTTCTGTGGTCATTTGTTTTGCTGAATTAACTACTATTGTTCAAATAGAGACAGTATTCTGCATATTTCCTCTAGAAAAAGATCAAAGTTCTTTTTTGTGTGTGTGTGATTTTTAATATGAGAGTGCAAATAGGACATGGGGGCAGCCTCCTCTGACCTCCTGTAACTTCACAAGGGGGAGACAGAATCTTCAGCACCCCAAGATGTATTCCTTTGAAGCCAGACATACCAGTACCCTCTAGACTTTTCTACCAATTCTGACACCAACTGTCCCACCCATGGCACTCTAATTCTCTGCTGGTTTCCATAATTTGTTACAATGGACACAGAGAACTCCCAGACAATACTCACAATTATGGAGTTTACTAAAGAAGTAACAGGCTACAATTCAAGTTCAGGAATACTCAGAATACAATTCTTAATCAGGAGAGTCTCCCCTCTGCTATGCCCTCAGGCATGACTCTCTGGCCCCTGGCGTCTTGGCCTGGTCTCTGGCCTGCATGGTCAAGTGTTACAATCTTCTTTTAACTCTGCCAGTGGGTACACTTAGGTGCACCCAACTCTACCAGCAAGCATCCTGCCTAAATGTACTCAGTCTTCTTGCTCCATGAGCATACAAGCCCACAGCTCTATCTCATGCTTCTTGGTTTCTCAGTGGTAGCCTCAGATGGTCTTCTCAGCTGATCATCTCAGCCAGTAAGTGGTCTCTGCCAAGGAGGTCCAGAACAGGGATCTCAGGTCCAAAGATGTGCGCTACTTCACTTTCAGCTCTTCACTCTTAATGGCAGTGAGATCCCCTCTTCTGCCTCTAGGAAGGCTCATTTTATGCTCAGCAGCACAGCAAAAATAACCAATACTCATATTAGAGTTCTGTACACCTTATTTGCATGGTTCCACCCAGTAATCTGGTGGGAGTCACAAAGACATGTCTAGAAACACTATAACAAGCAATTCACTGCAGCACAGGAAGTTAGTAATTGAGAGGGTAAGCTTTTAAGTATATGTTAATGCACGATAAATTCCAATCTGTTTGATATGATTTAAAACATGTTCTTTCATGAAATTAAGAGAATAAGTTAGGAGATATTTGTGACCCAGTGTTCTTGACCTGAAATGGGAAAGAACTTTCTTCTTAAATAAAATAACATTTTAGTACTGCTGTAATAAAAATATCACAATTAGATGACTTCACAAACACAAATTTATTCTCTCACAGTTCAGGAAGTTAGAAGCTTGAATTCAGGGCGCTAGAGCTCTTTCAGATCTGGGGGATAATCCTTGTCTACTTTCAAAACCTGTGGGCTCAACATTCCTTGGAGATCTCCATGTATCTTGGCATCAATCTTCCCCTGTGTCTAGGAGGTTCTCAGTGCAGAAACCAAGGATCCAATGAACATGCTCTACTCTCACCTCTTCTTTCTTGGTGGTATGGAAGTCCTGCCTTCTCTGTTCCATTCTCTCTCAGTTTACCTTTTGTAAGATAAAAGGTGATGCAGGCCACACTGCAGGGAAACTCCCTGTATATTGGCTTAGGACTGTAACCTGAGTAAGGGTGTTGCATCCTACTCTAATTCAGCCTCATTAACATAACAGCCATAACCTAGTCTTCACTAACATAGCATGTTGTTGTTGTTGTTAAGTGCCATATATATATATATATACAACCCAAACCAAACTCAATGCCATTGAGTTGGATCCAATTCATAGCGACCCCTCCTTGCGCTTCTGAGGTGGTATCACTATGGAAGTAGATTGTCCAGTCTTCCTTCCGAGGAGTGAGGAGTGGCTAGTGGGTTTGCACCTCCAACCTTCTGGTTAGCAGTCAAATGTCTTAGGCACTATGCCACTTGGCTCTTATTATATATATATATATATATATATATATATATTATATAAGAGCCAAGTATAGGGAGCTCTGGTAGCGTAATGCCTAAGACACTTGACTGCTAACCAGAAGGCTGGCGGTTCAAACCCTCCAGACACTCCTTGGAAGGAAGATGGGGCAATCTACTTCCGTAGCGATACTGCCTGGAAACCCAAGAAAGGGTCGCTATGAGTCAGGTCTGACTCGATGGCACCTAACAACAACAACAACAACAACAACAACATAAATAAATAAATAAATAAATAAATATATTCTTCATGTTGTTGTTAGGTGCCATCGAGTTGTCTCCAACTCATAGCAACCTTATGCACTGCAGAATAAAACAGTTCCCAGTTTTGTGCCAGCCTTATGATTGATCCTTGTTATACCTGACTGCATCATTGCAGCCACTGTGTCAGTCCATCTTGTTGAGGGCCTTCTCTTCTTCGTTGACCCTCCACTTTACCAAGTATAATATCCTTCTCCAGGGAATGGTTCCTTCTGACAACATGACCAAGTTTAGTGAGACAAAGTATGGCTATTCTTGCTTCCAAGGAGCATTCCAGCTGTACTTCTTCCAGGACAGATTTGTTAGTCCTTTCAGGAGACCATGGTTTTCTTAGCATTTTTCAGCAGTAGCATAAGTCAAAAGCATCAACTCTTTTTCAGTCTTCTTTATTCGTTGTCCAGCTCTCACATACTTATGAAACAACAGAAAATACCATGGTTTGGGTTAGGTGCACCTTAATCTTCATGGACATATCTTTGCTCCTCAGCACTTGGAAGAGGTCTTTAGCAGCAGTTTGCCCAATGCAATATGCCATCTGATGTCTTGACTGTGCTTCCATTGGTGTTGTTTGTGGAACCAAGTAATATGAAGTTTTGACAACTTCAATATTTTCTCCATCCACCATGAAGCTATGTATTGGACCAGTTGTGAGGATTTTTGTTTTCTTTATATTGAGATGCAATCCATACTGCAGACTGAAGTCTTTAATCTTCATCAGTAAGTGCTTCAAGTCATCCTCACTTTCAGCAAGCAAAGTTGTGTCACCTGCATATTGCAGGTTGTTAATGTGTCTTCCTCCAATTCTGATTCCATGTTCTTCTTCACATAATCCAGCTTCTCAGATTATTTGTTCAGCATACAAATTGAATAAGTATGTTTAGAGGATACAACTTTGATGCACTCCCTTTTTGATTTTAAACCTTGCAGTATCTCCTTGCTCTGTTTTAATGACAGCCTCCTGATCTATGTACAAGTTCCTCGTGAGTATAATCAAGTGTTCTGGAATTCCCTTTCTTCTCAATGTTATCCACAATTTGTTATGATCCACACAATAGAATGCTTTTGCATAGTCAATAAAACAAAAGTAAACATCTTTCTGGTATGCTTTGCTTTCAGCTAATATTCATCTGACAAACCAGCAATGGTATCCCTTGTTTCACATCCTCCTCTGAATCCAGCTTGCACCTCTGGAAGCTCTCTGTCAATATAGTGCTATAACCATTTTTGAACTATCTTCAGTAAGAATTTACTAGATCATGATATTAGTATTTTAAAAAATTTATTTTTAAAATATACTTTTTATTAAGTATTTTTTTCCCCTGAAAACATACAACAGCATAATCCTGCCTTAATAACTCTTGTTGTTAGGTGCCATATAGTCACTTACTCTCCTATAGACCCAATGTGCAACAGAAGAAAATACTGCTCCATCTTGCGTCATCTTTGCGATACTTGCTATAATTGAGCCCATCATCATAGCCACTGTGTCAATCTATTTCACCGAAGATCTTCTCCTTTTTCACTTACTCTCTACCTTACCAAGGATAATATTTTTCTCCAGAGACTAGTCCCTTCTGACAATATGACTGAAGAAGATAATACAAAGTCTGGACATTCTCACTTCCAAAGAGAATTCCAGCTGTACTTCTTCCAGGACAGATTTGTTCATTCTTCTGGCAGTCCAAGGTATTTTTAGTATTCTTCACCAACACCATGATTATAAGGCATCAACACTTCTCCAGTGTTCCTTATTCATTGTCCAGAATTCACATGCTTATAGGGAAATTGAAAACACCGTGGCTTGAACCAAGCACACCTTTGTCTCCAGCATGACATCTTTGTCCCTTAATACTTTATTTATTATTATTGTTGTGGTGAAAACACAGTCATCAAGACATTCACCAACATAACTTCTCCATTTCAGATCAGGGACAATGATACCATTTTTCACATTGTGCCACCATTATTGCTATCCTTTTCCAAAATATTCCACCCCCATTAGCATAAACTAAATGCCTGGCAAACAAAAGTCTCCCCTTATCTCCTCCCTCTTACCCCTGGTAACCACTAATAATCTTTGGTGTATATGTATATGTATATGTATGATTTTATATATTTCCCCCCCAACCTATCTAAGAATTTTCTGTCCCTTCCCTTCCCATCCCTTGTAACCAACATAGAAAGTTTTTTCCATGTATGAACTTTTCCTTGACTTTTTACAGTAGTGGACTAATATAATATTTGTCCTTCTGTGATTGACTTATTTCATTCATCATAATGTCCTCCAAGTTCATCCACATTAGGTGTGTTTTGCAGATTCTACATTATTCTTTAGGGTTGCATGGTGTTCCATTGTGTGTATGTACTACAGTTTGTTTATTCACTCCTCAGTTGATGGACACTTAGGTTGTTGTTTCCATCTCTTTGCTATTGTGAATAGTGCTTCAATGAACATAGGTTTGCATATATCTATTGGTGTCCTACCTCTCACTTCTTTAAGATATATACCTCAAAATGAGATTGCTGTAATAAATAGTATTTCTATTTCCAACTTTTTAAGGAATCTCCATACTGATTTCCGCAGTGGTTGTATTATTTGACAGTCCCACCGGCAGTGTATGAGAGTCCCAATCTCTCTGCATCCTCACTAGCATTTATTTTTTTCTGTCTTGTTGCACTTTGCTATGAATGCTGGATGATATGGTATCTCATAGTTGTTCTGATTTGCATCTCTCCAAAGACTAATGATCATGAACATTTCTTCATGTGTTTATTGGCTACCTGAATATCTTCTTTGGTGAAGTGTCTGTATATATCTTCTACCTATTTTTTAACGGGATTGTTTGTCTTTCTGATGTTGAAGAGCTGGAGTTTTCTATAAATTTTAGATATAAATCCTTTGTCTGACATGTCATTGCTGAATATTTTTTCCCTTTCTGTAGTTTCTCTTTTTATTCTTTTGGTAAAGTCTTTTGATTCACATACACATTTAATTTTTAGAAGGTTCCCATCATCATCTAGTTTATCTTCTGCTGTTTATGCATCTTGTGTTATGCTTGATAGTCTATTTATGGCAAAAATCAGTGCCCCTAAGTTTGCCTTCATTTTTTCTTTGATGACCTTTATAGTTTTAGGTTTCACATTCAAGTCTTTGACCCATCGGGGGTTAATTTTTGTGTGTGGTGTAATGTATAGATTTGTTTCTGTTTTATGCAAATGGATATCCAGTTTTGCTAGGACTATTTGTGACAGAGACTATATCTTCCCTATTTAATGGACGTTGGCCCTTTGTCAAAGATCAGCTGACTGTAGGTCAATGGATCAATTTCTGAGTTCTCAATTCTTGTTCTTCAGTAGTGTGTTGCCTATCTGAAGTCTTTTTCCTTTCCATATAAAGTTAGTGAATGGTTTTTCCATGTCCTTAAAGAATGTTGATGGTATCTGGATTGGGATTGCATTGAATGTATAGATTGCTTTGGGTAGAATTGACATTTTTACAATGTTCAATCTTCTTATCCGTGATCATGGTATGTTCTCCTGTTTATGTAGATCTCTTATAGCTTCTTGAAGTAGTAATTTGTAGTTTACATTGTATAGATCTTTTGTTTTCTTAAGTAACATTTATTCCAAAGTCTCTTATTTTTTTGATAGCTGTTGTAAATAGTATTGATTTCTTTATTTCCTTTTCAGGAATCCGACTGCTTTTTGTATGTTGATCTTCTGCCTTGCCACTATGTTAAATCTTTCAATAAGTTCCAGTGGTTTTCTTGCTGAGTCACTTGGTTTTTCTCTACATAGGGTCATAATGACGGCACATAACAACAACAACAACAACAACAAAAGGATCATATTATCTTCAAATAGGGATATTTTCACTTCTTCTTTACCAGTTTGGATTCCTTTTATTTCCTTCTCTTGCTGTTTTGTCCTGGCTAGGATTTTCAATACAATGTTGAAAGGAAGTGGAGATAGAACACATCCTTGTCTAGTTCCTCTGTCCAAGGGGAATTGTTTTAGTCTCCCTCCATTGACAATATTGTTTGCTACTGGTTTTCTATATATGCCCTCTATGATGTTGAGAAATTTCCCTTCTATTCGTATTTTTCTGATAGTTTCTTTAATCTGAAATGGGTTTTGGATTTTATCAAATGCCTTTTCTTCATGTGTTTATATGATCATGTGATTATTTTCCTTTATTTTATTTCTATGGTGGATTATTTTTATTGTTTTTCTAATGTTGATCTGTCTTTGCATGGCTGGTATGAATTCCAATTGGTCAAACTGTGTTTACTTATTTATATGTTGTTGGAGTCTACTGGCTAGGAATTTGGGGAATATTTTTACATGTACATTCATGAGAGATATTGGTTTGTAGTTTTCCTTTAGAGTGATATATTTGCCAGGTTTTAGTATCAGGGTTATGCTTGCTTCATAAAATGAATTTGGGAGGACCCCATACTTTTCTATGTTCTGGAATTGTTTGAGTGAGATTGGTGTCAGCTCTTCTGTGAATGATTGGTATAAATCTCCAGGAAAATCATCTGGGCCAGTACTTTTTTGTCAGTGGTAATTTTTTTATGACCTGTTTATTTTTTTCTTTTGTATGGGTCTGTTCAAATTTTCTACCACAGTCTATGTTAGTTTAGGCAAGTAGTTTGTTTCTAGAAAGGTATTAATTTATTCTAGGTTTTCAAATTTGTTGGAGTACAGTTCTTCATAGTATTATAATATTATTGCTTTTATTTCTGTTGGTTCTGTTGTGACATCACCTATTTGGTTTCTTATTTGTGCTATTTGCATCTTCCTCTTGTCTTTCTATTTTCTGTTTCATTTATTTCTACTTGAATTTTTATTATGTTTTTCTTCTGATGACTGTAGGTTTTTATTTATTTATTTATTTATTTTTTGCTGCTCTTTTTCTAATTGTTGGAGATGTTGGATTAAGTTGTCAATATTCTCTTTTTCTTCTTTTTTGATGCATACAACTGTTGCTATAAATTGTCTTCTGATCCCTGCTTTTGCTGTGTCCCAAAGATTTGGGTGTGTTGTGTTTTCATCCTCATTTGATCCAAAGAATTTTTCATTTCATTTTTTTTTTCTTCTGTTATCCAGTCATTTTTGAGGACAGTGTTATTCACTGTGTTTGCTCTTTTTTCCCTTGGTCTTCATAGTGTTGATTTCAGATTATATATTATTGTGATCTGAGAAGATGCTTTGCAGTATCTCAATGTTTTTTAATTTATTGAATCTTCTTCCACTGTGGCCTAGAATAGGGTCTATTCTGAAGAATGTTCCATGTGTGT
>NW_006922351.1:786691-787345 GCF_000298275.1 Orycteropus afer afer
TATTTTTATTTTGATTTGAAGAATTATTATTTTTCTTTTAGATTGCCCTGAAATTTATAATTTTCCTCCCAAGTTTAAAACTATCTGTTCTATTTGACAATTGTCTTGTATTCCTCACTATTTAGAAATTTTGTAACTACACTATTTATTTCCTCTTTTTAGTTTGCAGTTGTCTTCATTTATCAATTGATGTCTCTGATTCCCTGTTTACAGTCTTCTAAGCTTGTTTTTCTTTAGATACTTCTACAACTGTATTGATTTCTGGGTTATATCATCATGTGTGGTAATCATCGGTTATTCTTTGCTGCTGTTGGTTCTCTGTCCAAAGGATTCCCTTTAGCATCTTTTGTAAAGTTGGTCTGGGTTCAACAAATTCCCTTATATCTACTTAACTGGAAATCTCTTAATTGCACCCTCATATTTAAGAGGCAATTTTGCTGGCTATATAATTCTCAGTTGGAAAAATTTTTTTCAGGGTTTTATATATATCTTCCTATTGCCTTCTCACCTGCATGGTTTCTGCCAAGAAATCATACCTACATCTTATTGCTTGCCCTTTGAAGGTAACTCTTTATTTCCCCTATGCTGCTTTCGAGATCCTTTCTTTGCCTTTGGTTGTGCTGAGTTTGATGATGATATGTCTTGGTGATTTTT
>NW_006922351.1:787680-792530 GCF_000298275.1 Orycteropus afer afer
GTGGTTCGTTGGACTTCTCAAATGGATACATTCTTGTATTTCATCATATTAGGGAAATTCTCTTTCAACAAATCTTTGACAATTTTCTCTGTGGTTTTACCTGCCTCTTCCTGTTCTAAAATTCTGATCACATGTAGGTTGTTCCTCTTAATGGCATCCCACATGAATCTTAGGCTTTCTTAATTATGTTTTCATCTTTTGTTTGACTGATCTCTTAATACAGTAGTATTGAGGTATTTGTCTTCAATCTCATTAATTCTGTCTTCCATTAATTTGATTCTACTCCTTTGAACATTCAATGTGTTACCTATTTCTGAAATCTTTGTATTAATCATCTGGATATCTATTTGTAGTTTTTGTATCATTTCTAGTTTTTTGTTTATTTTGTCAATTTGTTCTTGTATTGTTTTCCTAAATTGTTCTAGAGTTTTGCTAATGTTCTCTTTAATTTTTTCAGTGTTTTCTTTGATCCATCTCCCAATCCACTTAAGGTACACAAATATAATTCTTTTGACTTCCTTATCAGGGAGTTCCAATTGTGCTTCTTTCTCAAGGATGCTTTCTGAGCTTGTATTCTGGTCCTTTGTTTCTACTATTTTATAGTGCTTTTTCATGTGGGCTGTGGTTGTCTGCTTTTTTCTGAGATATTGTAGTGTTGTTGTTTTCTAGTTTAATTTGTGGTTTTATGCTAGTGTGATTGGTGCAAGATTTTTTTTTTTTCTTCTTTATATTGTTTTGATATATCTGTGTGAGCTGGGTACTGTGCTCCTATATTTGCTAGTTGTTAGCACTTAGGCACTCACCACCTATCTCCTGGTGTGTGTGATAGAGAATGAGAGGGTGTGCACAGAAATCTGTTAGCTGTTCATAAAGAGCAATTGAGGGTGAGTTGAGCATATTGGTCACTGTTTATTGTTGGTCAATCGGTGCAAAAGCAAATGGTGGCCCTCAGTTAGTAGGGCTGCAGGAGGTGCAAGTACAGTTGGGTTGTGTGGGAATGGTTTCTGTCTACTACTCAGACAAAAAAATAATAATAACAAAAAGAAAAAAAGGAAAGAAAACAACTGAAACTCATAGAAAACAGGAAAAAATGCAATAAATAAATAAAATGAGATGCACTCAATATAAAGATAAATTTTCAAAATATAGTTAAAAGGATAAAAGAAATATAATAAGAACAAAGAAAAAAAGAGAGACATAATGTCTGGGGAGGGAGGATTTAGAGAAAAGAGCAAAAGTAAAAGAAGAGTACAGAAAAAATGTGCAAACTGCTAAAGGAAAAACAAGGGATGGTAAAAACCAAAAGAAAGAAAAAGAAAAGGAAGAGGGAAAAAAGAAAAAAAAAAGAAAAGAACAAGGTGGGGAAAGAAAAAAGAAAGGACAAAGATAAAATTAATAATTAAAAAAAAAAAAAAACTGGGGCAAGGCACAGCACTCAGACTCTGCCATGGTATAGACCAGGATGGCACCCCTGCTAGTCAAGAACATGGGTGGAGGCCAGGGATGGTCACACCTCTGATCACCAAGAGCACATAGGATACAAGAATAATAAGGGGAACATCATACCTCTTCAGTCATCAGCCTCCAGTGTGGTTGCCTGTGCTGTCCTCAGCAGGTGGAGCCCACTCCCAGGTAATAACACCACCTGCCCACACACCACAACCTGCACACACTCAAAAAAGGCTGTTCCTGCCACTTTGAAGGTCTAAAATGACTGTGCCCTTAAGACAGTCTCTGCCAGTCCACAGGTCTGCCTGTCCCTTTCCTTGTTTTTTTCCTTTCTGGTTATCAGGCACTGTTCTGGTTACCTAGTGTAACTCTGACATGAATATACCACAAATGGTATGGCCTCAACAAACAGGAGTTTATTCTTATGATTTGGAGGCTTTAAGTCCAAATTCAAAGTGCCAGGCTCTAGGGGCTGGGTGAAAGCCCCTCAACCTTGGGGTCCAGCTCTGTCTATTTCTCCTGGCCCACTGGAGCAAGAGGCATTTCTTCACTCAGACAGCTGTTGGCTGCTGAGACTGAGAAGCCCCAAGTTTGACAAGTAAAAAGGCACAGTGCCAATGTTACCAATCCACATGGCAGCCCATTAACTTAAGTCCGTTGTGAGTCCCAAGGTTGGTAGAGCATGACAGGCTGCTGAGCAATGACATGGCTGCATGCAGGGTCCAAGCATGCCATAGGCTAGAGACCATTCTCAAAGCTTCTCCTTATATACAGGAAGCAGACCACATACCCAAAGGCAGCTACTCAGCTGCTCCCAGTAGATTCCACCATGGAGTTGATTACCAGTCTCATCATGGGGAATACTACATCCAGCTGCCCAGCCACTCAACCAGGCCTAGCCAAGTTGACATACAAACATAACCATCACAGGCACCAATGCAATACCTGTCCATGCATTCCTTGGTGAGCAGAGTTGATACTTCGATTACTATCAGGATGTGCTCAAAATAGCTGTACCCTCAGGACTGCTGGCAGTCCTTTGCTCTGTTTGTCTCCATACTCAGTTTGATTCAGGATTTTCTACTAATTGGTATTTAATCCATTTCTTTATCTTTCCCTTCACAACTCAGGGTTCCAGGTTCATCATCTGTATTGGCTTCAGTGGTTTCTCATTGTTTTGTAGCAGAGGGTCTCTGCAGTATGTCTGCCTAGCCCACCATCTTGTCAGAACCATGTTCCTTAATACTTTAAAGGGGTCTTTTGGAATAGCTTTGCCCAGTAAAATATGTCTTCTGATTTCTTGATCCATGCTTCCATGGATGTTGTTTATGAATGTAAGTGAAATGAAATCCCTGACAAATTCAATCTTTTCTTCATTTATTGTGATGTTGCTACTGGTCCATTTGTGAGGATTTTTGTTTTCTTTACATTTAAATGTAATCCATACTGAAGATTTAAGTTATTGATCTTCATCAGTAAGTACTTAAGTCTTCTTGACTTTCAGCAAGTAAGGTTGTGTCATCTGCTTATGTTTTTGTTGTTGTTAAGTGCTGTCAGGTCGGCTCCGACTCATAGTAACCTTACATACAGCAGAACGAAACACTGCTGGTCCTGTGCCAGCCTCATGATCCATGCTATACCTAAGCCCATCTTTGCAGGCACTGTGACTTGTTGAAGGTTTTCCCCCTTTTCATTGACCCTCCACTTTACCAAGCATGATATCCTTCTCCAGAGAATGGTCCCTCCTGACAACATGGCCAAAGAAGGTGAAACGAAGTCTGACCATTTTCACTTCCAAAGAGCATTCTGGCTGCACTTCATCCAGGACAGATTTTTTAGTTATTTTAGCAGTCCATTGTACTCTCAGTATTCTTCTTCAACATCACAACTCAAAAACATCAACTCTTCTTCAGTCTTCCTTATTCATTGTCTAGCTCTCACATGCATACGAGGCAAGTGAAAATGCCATGGCTTGGTTTAGGCACACCTTAGTCTTTTAGGAGACATCTTTTCTCTTCAGCACTTGAAAGACGTCTTTTGCAGCAGATTTGTCCAGTGCAATACATCATCTGATGTCTTAACTGCTGCTTCCATTGGTGTTGTTTACAGAAACAATAATACTAAGTCTTTGACAATTTCAAACTTTTCTCCATTTATCATGATGCTGTTTATTTGTCCAGTTGTGAGGATTTTTGTTTTCTTTATATTGAGATGTAATCCATACAGCAGACTGTAGGCTTCAATCTTCATCAGTAAGTGCTTCAAGTCATCCTCAATTCCAGAAAGCAAAGTTGCGTCATCTGTGTATTGCAGGTTGTTAATGAGCCTTCTTTCAATCTTGATGCCACATTCTTTTTCATATAGTCCATTTTCTTGGATTATTTGCTCAGCATACAGGATTGAATAAGTATGGAGAAAGTATGCAACCTGTGCACACTCCTTTCCTGATTTTAAACCACAAACTACCCCCTTGTTGTATTTGAATGACAGCCTCCTATGTCTATGTACAGGTTCCTCATGAGCACAATTTAGTGTTCTAGAATTCCCATTCTTCTCAATGTTAGCCATAATTTCTTTATGATCCACATAATCAAATGCTTTTACATAGTCAATAAAACACAAATAAACATCTTTATGGTATTCTTTGCTTTGACCCAGATCCATCTGACATCAGCTATGATCACTAGTTCCATGTCCTCTTCTGTATCCAGCTTTGATTTCTGGAAGTTCTCTGTCAATATACTTCTGTAATCATTTTTGAATTATCTTCAATATGATTTTACTTGCATGTTATATTGATGATGTTTCATAATTTCCACATTCTGTGGGATAACCTTTCTTTGGAATGGGTGCAAATATGGATCTCTTCCAGTCAGTTGGTCAGGTAAGCTGTCTTCCAAATCTCTTGGCATAGCGAAGTGAGTACTGACAGTGCGACATCCATTTGTTGAAATATCTCAATGTGTATTCCTTTAATTCCTGGAGACTTGTTTTTTTGCCAGTTCCTTCAGTGCAGCTTCAACTTTTTTCTTCAATACCATTGGTTCTTGATCATATGCCACCTCGTGAAATAGATGAACATCGACCACTTCTTTTTGGTACAGTGACTCTATGTATTCTTTCCATCTTCTTTTGATGTTTCCTCCATTGTTCACTATGTTGCCCACAGAATCTTTATTGCAATTCAAGGCTTAAATTATTTTCTCAGTACTTTCAGCTTGAGAAATGCCAAGTGTGTTCTTTCTTTTTGGTTTTCTAATAGCAGGCCTTTGTTTGTTTCATTATAATAATGGACTTTGTCTTCTTGAGCTGCTCTTTGAAATCTTCTGTTCAGTTCTTTTATCCTGTTGATTCTTCCATTTGCTTTAACTACTCTCTATTCAAGGAGCTCTGGTAGCATA
>NW_006922351.1:793830-806826 GCF_000298275.1 Orycteropus afer afer
CACCACATCAGCCAATGGAGATACCAAAATCTTTACTCTATCCACATCATTTAGCTCAGCTCTACTCTGAGGAGGCAGCTCTTCCTCAGTAGTATTTTGAGTGCCTTCCAACCTGAAGGGCTCATCCTTGGCACTGTATCGGACAATGTTTTAGGGCTATTCATGAAGTTTTCCAGACAGTTTTTCACTGCTCTTTGTAAGATTTTCACTGGCCAATTCTTTGAGAAGTGGATGGCTTCTTCCTTCTTCTGAATCTGTCTTAGTCTGTCTGGAAGCTTTGCTGAAACCTGTCCACCATGGTTAACCATTATGGCACTTGAAACACCAATGGCATAGCCTCCAGCCTTGTGTGTTTGGCAACACACAAGCCACCACAGTCTGAAAACTAATAGACAGGTTTATCTCCCTTAGTTATTGCAAACCATGCTACTTACTTCCTGGTCCCCCTCAACTTCTCCAAACCCACTATGCCAGCTTGCTTTCTTTTTGGTCCTCCTCAACTGCTCCAAACACACCATGTTAGTGGGTAACTTGTGATAAGATTGAAAATGTTTGAAGTCAAGAAGAATTGGTAGCAAAAAATATGGCTTTGCTGTTGGAAATGACATTAGGAATCATATGATACAATTTTGCAAGACCAATGACTTACTCTTTACAAATACTTTTTTGAACAACATGAACAGTGGCTATATATGTGGACCTCATAAGAAAGAATATATGGGAATCAAATCAACTATGTCTGTGGAAAGTGATGGAAAGCTCGATAAGACCACTCAAAACAAGGCCAAGAGCTGACTGCAGAAAAGAGCAACAACAGCTCAAATGCAAGTTCAAGTTGAAATTGAAGAAAATTAAAATCAGTTCACGAGGCCATTTGAATATATCCCACTTGGATTTAAAAACTATCTGAAGAAGAAATTTTATGCATTGAACAGCAATGTCCAAAGACCAGGTAACTCCTGGAATGACACATGAAGAAACCAAAAGATCATTAAAAAGACAGGATAAGGAAAAAGACCAAAATAGATGTCTGAAGAAACTTGCTCTGAATGGATAGTAGCAAAAGAAAATGGAATAAATTATGAAGTCATAGAACTGAACAGAATATTTCAAAGGTCAGCTTAAGAAGACAGAATAAAGCATCATAATGACACGTGCAAAGATTTGGAGTTAGAATATCAACAGGGTTGTACACCCTTGGCATTTCTCAAGATTAAGAACTGGAGAAAAAAATTCAAACCTCAATTTGCAACATTGAAGTATTCTACAGGCAACATATTGAAGGATGCAGGAAGCATCAGAAGAAGATGGAAGGAATACACAAAGGCATTTGACTGTGTGGATAATAACACATTTTAATAACATTATGAAGAATGGGAATTCCAGAACAATCAGTTGTGCTCATGAGGAACTTTTGCATTGACAAACAGGTTGTTGTTCAACCAAAGAAGGGGAACTACAAGGGTGTGCATCAAGGTTGTATCCTTTCACCATACTTATTTAATCTGTGTCTGAATAAATAATCCGAGAAGCAGAATTATATGAAGAAAAATGTGGCATCAGGATGGAAGTAAGAGTCAATAGCAACTTGTACTATGCAGATGATACAACCTTGCTTGCTGGAAGGAAAGAGGACTTGAAACACTTCCTGAGTGAGAGGAAAGTTCAATGCATACATTACACCTCAACATAAAGAAAATCAAAATCCTCACAAGTAGACCAATAGGAATATCACAATAAAAGGAGAAACGTTGAGGTTGTCAAGGATTTTGTTTTACTTGTGTCCACAATCAATACCCATTGAAATTGTTGTTGGTGTTGTTTTTGTTATGTGCCATCGAGTCAGACCCAACTTATAGTGACCCCTCCTTGGGTTTCCGAGGCAATATCACTACAGAAGTAGATTGCCCCATCTTTCTTCCAAGGAGTGGTTGGTGGGTTTGAACCACCGGCCTTCTGGTTAGTGGTCAAGTGCCTTAGGCACTATGCTACCAGAGCTCCCACCCATTGAAGTAGCAGTCAAAAAATCAAACATCATATTGCACTAGACAAATATGCTGCAGAAGACTTAATTAAAATGTTAAGGAGCAAAGATGTCATTTTGAAAAGTAAAGTGTTTCTAACCCAAGCCATGATATATTTTAAATTGCTTCACATGCCCATGAAATCTGTCCTGGAAGAAGTGCAGGCAGAATGGTACTTAGAAGCAAGAATGGTCCGACTTTGTCTCACCTGCTTTAGTCATATTGTCAGAAGGTACCAGTCCCTGGAGAAGGATATCATGCTTGGTAAAGTACAGGGTCAGTGAAAAAGGGGAAGACCTCAACAAGATGTATTTACACAGTGGGTTTAATGATGGGCACAAGTACAGCAAGGATTATGAGGATAACACAGGTATGGACCGTGTTTCACTCTGCTGTACATAGAGTAATTATAAATTGGATCTTACTCCATGGAACCTAACACCAACAACACTAAATTGAAAGCCTTTGCATAACCAATAAAACACAGGTAATCATCTTTCTGATATTCTGTGCTTTCAGTCAAGATCCATCTGACATCAGCAATGATATCCTTCATTCCAATTTGTCTTCTGAATCCAGCTTGAATTTCTGGAAGTTCCCTGTCAATATACTGCTGCAACTTTTTAAAATTAGCTTCAGCAAAATTTTACTTGTGTATGATACTAATGATATCAGTCAATAATTTCCACATTCTTTTGGATCACGTTTCTTTGGAACGGGCACAAATAACAATCTCTTCTAGTCCTTTGGCCATGTAGCTATCTTCCAAGCTTTTTGCCATAAACAAGTAAACACTTTCAGTGCTACATCCATTTATTGAAACAAATGTGTATTCTGTCATTTCCTGGAGTCTTGTTTTTAATCAATCCCTTCAGTGCAGCTTGGACTTCTTCCTTCAGTACTATTGATTCTTGATCATATGCTACCTCCTGAAATATTTAAACATCAACCAAATCTTTTTGATATGGTGACTGTGTATTCCTTCCATTTTCTTTTGATGCTTCCTGCATCCTTCAATATTTTGCCCATTAAAAAAAGAAATAATAATAATAATAATAATAAACCTCACTGCTGTCGAGTCAGATCTGAATCATAGCAAGCCCTTCTTAGGTTTCCAAGGCATTATCACTTTGGAAGTAGATTGCTCAACCTTCCTTCCGAGGAAGTTTCCTTCTTGTTAGCAGTCAAATACCTTAGGCACTATGCTACCAGACCTCCCATATTGCCCATAGAATCCCTCAATATTGCAATTTGAGGCTTGAATATTTTCTTCTATTCTTTAAGCTTGAGAAATGCCAAATGTGTATATCCGTGTTGCTTTTCCAACTCCAACTCTCTGCACATTTCATTATAACACTTTACTTTGTTATCTCAAGCTGCCTTTGAAGTCTGTTCATCTTATTTATTTCATCATCTCTTCCATTTGCTTTAGCTACCCTCTGTTCAAAAGCAAGTTTCAGAGTGTCCTGTGACATCCATTTTGTCTTTTCTTCCTTTCCAGTCTTTTTAATAATCTTTTGCTTTCTTCATATGTGCTGTCCTTGATGTCATCCCCCAAATTGCCTGGTATTTTGCCATTGCTGTTCAGGGCATCAAGTTTTACTTCTTCAGATGGTCTCTAAATTCAGATGAGACATAAGCAAGGCTATATATTGGCTGTCACAGATTTGTTTTGATTTTTTTCAACTTGAACTTACATGGGAGCAATTTGTGCTCTTTTCCACAGTCAGCACCTTGTCTTGTTCTGACTGATAATACTGGGCTTCTCCATCATCTCTTACGACAGATATAGTTGATTTGATTCCTGTGTATTCCATCTGGTATTGTTCACATGTGTAGTGTCTGTTTATGTTGGTGAAAAAAGGTATTTGCAATGATTAAGTTATTGATCTTGCAACATTCTATCATGCAATCTCCAGTGTCATTTCTATCACCAAGGCCATTTTTTCCAACTACTTATACTACTTCTTTGTTTCTAACTTTTGCAATCCTATCACCAGTAATTATTAAAACATTATGATTGTATATTTGATCAATTTCAGACTACAGAAGTTGGTTAAAATTTTCAATTTCTTCCTTCATCTTTGGCTAAGTGGTTGGTGTGTAAGTTTGTATAATAGGAGTAATAACTGGTAGTCCTTGTAGGTGTATGGATATTATCCTATCACTGAAAGCACTGTGGAAGCTCTGATGGTGTAGTGTCTAAGGCATTTGACTGCTAACCAGGAGGCTGGTGGTTCAAACTCACCAGCCACTCCTCAGAAGGAAGGTTGGGCAATCTACTTCATGGTGATACCACCTTGGAAACCCACAACAGGGTCACTATTTGTTGGATCCAACTTTAGGGCAGTGAGATTTTGTTTGTTTTTTTTTACAGCATTGTACTTTAGTATAGATCTGGACATGCTCTTAACACATAGAGGTCAATATTTACACCACATCACAAAATGGTGATTGATTACATCAGATTCCACATGTTGTTGTTCTTGTTATACGCCATCGACTTGGCCCTGACTCATAGTGACCCCTCCTTGGGTTTCCGAGGCAGTATCACTATGGAAGTAGGATTGCTCAACCTTCCTTCCGAGGAGTGGCTGGTGGATTTGAACTGCCAGCCTTCTGGTTAGCAGTCAAGTGCCTTAGGCACTATGCTACCAGAGCTCCCACAAAGGGATGATTATATCATTACATAACTGCACAACTACACCATTGCATAACTCTCAAACTACATCATTATATAACAACTAAACCACTGAGAATCATGCCCTAGTCAAGTCAATCGATATTTTGTGGGGACATAATTCAATCCATGGCAAATAATGATATGTGAGTATTTATGTGTGTGTGTATTAATATAGACTTTTTATCACACAATAGTTTGGCCAATCACTTATTTAATTATAATAAATCTTAAGATTTTGCACTATGTTAATTGGTAATGCATCTATCTTTCATTATTATGTTGCCCACTTTAATAGGAAAGTAACTGTGCCATGTTTGTTGAGAATTAAATATAAATTTAAAGAATTTGAGAGCTGGCTAATCTTGTTAATGTATTGCAATCCATGCCTAATGTATAAATATGTTTTAAAGCAGCTACTGTTGATCTCTAACAAATGTGCAGTCGGTCTATAAAGTCTAGTCCAAAAATAAATTCACATGTTTTATTAAACTTTTGATTTGTAGGGAAAAATATTGAACATAGCATTTCTTTAATTAGTAAACCAATTAGACATTGATTATAACACTACAGCACATTTTATTGTTATCATTCTAGCTTAGTAACCTTGTACATTTCTTATATGTTGCAGCAATTCTTTTTGGTTTAATATTTGGAACTAATTTTTGAAAATAGCTTAGACAGGCTAAGCATTCAGTCTGTTGTTTTCTAAATCTAATAGGATGCAGTAATAAATAGCTGAAATATTTTAGGGTTATATTACAGGCTTCAGTGATCACAAGGTTCTATAATTCATTGCTAAATCAGTGTTTCTTTCCTAATATGTATGATTTGCTTTTTATTGGCAATTTTCATATTTGAGTTGGTGACCCTGCCATTTGGTCTTATTGTTATTGTTCTCTTTTTGAGGTGATGATAAGAGAACTAGTTTGGGTCCTCTGATTGTTTATGTCTGCAGTTACTAATGCTGCTACTCTCATTTGCTAGGTTCCTTTCTTGCCAGTTTTTTCTTGGATACCTGACTTCTGAGCAGATGCTCTGTTTAATCTCATCTCATGTTAATTTTAAATATTTATTCATCAAATATTTTTAGTCTCCAGTAAACTAGGAATTGGTTTTTTGTATTGCATTTGTGTCACTGATTGGATTCTTGTTTCATAATGTAAATGTCTGTTTCCTTCAAAAGATTGTTAGCTTATAGAGGGTAAAGATCAGGTTCTTGTCATCTTTATAGAACCAGGGTCCAAGCACAAAACCTAACATATGGTAAAGACTCAGTAGACTTTGATTGTGGGAATAAGAAATAACAGAACATGCTTCTAGAATTGGAATCTTATTGAACTGAAATGATGGTACTGACAGTAGCACAGAGGAGAATGACATTATAAATTATTGATTTGAAGAGAATTATATAGGAAAGATAATTATCATTTTAGATGCTTTGAGGTTGCCTCTTCTTTCTCTCTTCATTTAGATGGATCTGACTAGATTGTGTATTATGACACATGGAACAATTCAAATTGCCTGAGGTCAGTATTTCCTGTATGTTGTATTTCTTCAAGCTGCTCCACTCACATATTTTTTTGACAAATATTTCCTCACTCTTTTTCCTGAGTCTTTCTATTTCTTTAACTCTGAACTCTTTACTCTGTATTTCATTCAAGCCTATATTCTTATTTTCATGATCTTTTGATATTTTAATTTTTCAGCTTACTGAATGTGGTTGTTATTCCTCTATCCCGACTCTATTAGACTCCATTGAAATTGAGCTTGCTTTATTTTTTTTTTCATGCTTTTGCTTACCAGACATACAGATCCATTAATGAGTAGTCTCTGAATAAGCTTGCTACTTCCAAAGATGTGTTTTCAAACTAGAAGACTGATGAAAAAGCTCTGAAGATTTTGTGTAGCTGTGCTATATGTTGACTTGAAGTTATGAATTTGCATTACTGTGAAATAAGTCATATATGTTTGTTTACTTTTATTCCCTCAGGGCCCCATCTTGCATATGTAGATGCTAGAAATAGTACCATGTCAACACAATCACCCTCCAAGATAACACATTTTCACCTCAGTATCCCACATTTTTTGTCAAACCAATAGGACCTAAACTTTCAAGGGTATAGAAAGCATCAGGAAAGACAATAAACACAGGCACATTCTTTCAGACAAATCTCAATACTTTATATATTTGTTTGTATCAGCTAATGAACAAGATCATATATGATCTCCTAGAAGGGAGTTATTTGTTTATGAATATGAGTGCTAAAATCAGAATTCCTGCTCTTTAATAGTTTGATGACCTCTGGCAAGGTTTTTAATTTCTCTATCTCAGCTACTTCATGGGATTGTGGAGAAGATTATATATGTAAATAGATGTGAATGTATTCATTGTCACACAACAAGTTTTAAATTATATGTTATTTTTATTATATTTTATTATTATTATTATACAAAATTTCGATATATTATCTATAGGTTTTTTTTTTTTTTTTTTTTTAGCAAATTCCTTGACTAACTGTGATGACTCTGGGAAGAAATGTGTTTCTGATACAAAGGAAAATTTCTGTGCTACAGCTCAGCAATTGTTCTTTCATATTTTTTGGACAAATATGATATCCCTGAAAGCAGAAGAACACAAAATAACTGAAGTTATTCAGTGACTAATGGGGTTTACCTTCTTGGCCCTAACTCCAAAAATCAAACTTCAACAAAGGAACTTATTCTTTTCCTTGGCCATTGTTGGACTTTTTAGTAGCTGATTATTTTATTTGTTTCTATATTAACTCTGCCCTATTCTAATCTAGGCCAATCTCATACTACCAAAATTGACACCTCCACAACAGTTGTTATTGTTGTTGTTTTGTGCTGTCAAGTCGGACCTGACTCACAGCGACCCCTCCTTTGGTCTCCGAGGCAATATCACTACAGCAGTAGATTGCCCCATCTTTCTTCCAAGGAGTGGCTGTTGGGTTTGAACTGCCAGCCTTCTGTTAGTAGTCCAGTGTCTTAGGCACTATGCTACCAGAGCTCCCTCACAGCAGTTGTAGATCTATTTAATTCTGAGTAAGACCCCTATATTGGTTATCTCCATCCTTGCCTCTACAGGTGAGGATGAAAACTGTACTCTAATGAGTCTGCTTTTTAGGTAGGAATGCACTGGATCAAGGCACTGTAGCATGGATAATTCATGTTATTTTATGTAACTTGCCTTCCCACCATCCATCCCATTCTTTCTCATACTTTAACACCTATGTTCACTGTAAGTGTGATACTATAACGAGTACAGTAGGTAGACTCAAAGTTGTTTAAATCAATCAGATCAATTCTATTCCTCTTGCCACAATATTTCCAACAATCTAGCTCTAAGCCAATCAAAGCATGATATGCCCCTAAAAATAGGAATTGATTCAAGGGTGTTTCAATTAATAGGAAAGTCAGATAATCATTTGATAACTAGAGGCACGTTTCTCTCCTGATGGATGAGAATAAGAGAATATGTAAGTATATAACATAAGTGCTAGAATTCACTCTAGTACTAACAGGAGAGTCACAAGTAGAGTGAAACCAGCTCTATTTATGACATAACAGAGAGTCAAGGAAACAAAAATGGATCCTTGATAACATTATTGAACCATTGGATGTTCAGATGAGATGAAGCAGTGATATCAGTTTATTATTTACCAAAAAAAAAAAACAGACTCAGTAGTGACTGTCATTGGGTTTTCAATGCTATAAATCTTTACAGAAGCAGACTTTCTTCTATGGAATGGCTGATGGGTTGAGCCACTGACCTTTTGGACAGCAGCCAAAAGCCTTAACCACTAAACCACCAGGGAATTTCCCTTTACAATCAAACCAGTGAAATTGATAGGTTAATGTGCATGAACTCATCAGCCAAGACAGCATAGTCACAGCCCTATGGTCAGAAAAGAAGAGTTAGTAGTCTTAGATCTTAATTTTAGGATTCTGGCTCATTTTGAATTAATTTATTTGACTGATATAAAATAAAATTCAAGGCTCCCCCCCCCCCATGGCTGTCCAGTTTTTCTATTGAATTGCCATGGCATATTTTCAAAAATCAATTGAACATTCTGTTAAGTGAGATCATGCAGTATTTCTGCTTTTGTTATTGATTTATTTAGCTCAAAATAATGTTATCAAGATTCATCCATGTTGGGAAATGCATTAAACCTCATTTCTATGACTGAATAATATTTGAATATATATAAGGACAACATTTTGTTTATTAATTTATTTCTTGGTAGACATTTTGTTTTTTTCCACCTTTTGGGTATTGTGAATGGTGCTGTAATGAACATTGGTGTATAAGTTTCTGTCTGTATTTGAATACACTATTTTAATTCTCCTCTCATGCTTAGGTTTTTTTTTTTTTTTTTTTTTTGATAGAAGGTTTTTACTTAGTAGCGCAAATTTTCACTTTCTATAAGAATATGTACATTTTCTATTATTCTTGTGTCAATTAGGTAAAATATGTCATATGTACTCTAAGGTAATGAAAAGATTTTATACAAGAGAAAAAAATATATATCTAATATATCAGGAAGAAAGAAAGGTCCATCCACTTCTGAAAAAAAGTAGGTAATGAAAATGTTATGAATAGCAGTTAAAAACTCTCTGATATATTATTGGAAAGATTTATGAAGAGCCATGAAACATTGTCTGACAGAGTGCCCAAAAATGAGCCTCTCAGTTTGGAAGGGTCTCAAAATGTGACTGGAGAATATAGCTGCTTTCCCAAAGTAAAATCACCTTTAATGACGTGGATGGAGTAAAGCTTTCAAGGCCTCCATTTGCTGATGGGCCATGACTCAAAATGGGAAGAAAGAGCTGCAAACATTCATTAATAATTAGAACTTGGAATGTACAAAATATGACTATAGGAAAATTGGAAGTTGTCAAAAATAAAATGAAATGAATCAAGATCGATATCCTAGGCATTAGGCAGCTGAAATGGACTGACATAGGCTACATTGCATGAGACAAAATTAGGATCTATTATGCTGGCAGTGACAAACTGAAGAGAAATGGTAATACATTCACTGTTAAAAAGAGCATCTCAAGTCCTTTCCTGAAGTAAAACTCTGTCAGTGATACAATAATAGCAATACACCTACAAGGTAGACCAGGTTAAAACTACTATTATTCAAATTTATGGACCAACCACTAAAGCCAAAAATGTAGAAACTGAAGAATTTTATTGACTGCTGCACCCTGAAATTAACCAAACATGCAATTAAGATAAATTGAAAATTATTGGTGATTGGAATGCAAAAGTTGGAAACAAAGAAAAATCATTGGTAGTTGAAATTTGTGACATTGGTGATAGAAATGACACATGGGATCACATGATAGAATTTTGTAAGACCAATGACTTAGTTATTGCAAATACCTTTTTTTCAACAATGAAAATTGTCAGTTATACACATGGACCTCACCAGATGAAATACACAGAAATCAGACTGACTACATCTGTGGAAAGAGGCAATAGAGAAACTCAATAACTTCAGTCGAAATAAAGCCAGGAGCTGACTGTGGAACAGACCATCAATTGCTCATATGCAAGTTCAAATTGAAGCTGAAGGCAATTAAAACAAGTCCAGAAGAGCCATAATACAACCTTGATTATATCTCACCTGATTTTAGAGACCATCTGAGGAATAGATTTGATGCATTAAACAGCAATCACCAAAGACAAGATGAGCTGTGGGATGATATTAAGAGCACCATACATGAAGATGGGAAAAGGTCAATAAAAAGGTAGGAAAGGAAGAAAAGACCAAAGCGGATGTCAGAAGAGACAAGAGACTCTGAAACTTGTTCTTGAATAGAGAATATCTAAAGCAGATGGAAGAAATGACAAGATAAAAGAGCTAAACAAAAATTTTCAAAGAGTAGCTTGAGAAGACAAAGTCAAATATAATAATAAAATGTGCAAAAACTTGGAATTAGAAATCAAAAGAGAAGAACACACTGCATTTCTCAAGCTGAAAGAGCTGAGGAAAAAATTCAAGCCTCATGTTGCAAGATTGAAAGTTTCTATGGGCAAAATATTGAAGGATGCAGAAGGCATCAAAAGAAGTTGGAAGGAATACAGAAAATCACTGTACCAAAAAGAATTGGTAGATATTCAGTCATTTCGGGTGGTAGCATATGATCAAGAGCCAATAAATAGTATTGAAGGAAGAATTCCAAACTGCATTAAAGGAATTGGCACAAAACAAGGATCTCAGAATTGATAGAATACATATTGAGATATTTCAACAAATGGATGCAACCATGTAGGTGCTTACTCATGTATACCAGGAGATTTGAAAGACAGCTACCTGGCCAACTGACAGGACTAGATCGATATTAGTGCCCATTCCAAAGAAAGGTCATCCAACAGAGTGTGGAAATTATCAAAAAATATCATCCATATTATATGCAAGTAAAATCTTGCTAAAGATAATTAAAAAAAAAAAAAAAAAACATTGATTCCAGCATTATATTACAGAGAACTTCCAGAAATGCAATCTAGATTCAGAAGAGGTTGTGAAAAGAGGGATATCATTGTTGATGTCAGATAGATCTTGGCTGAAAGCACAAAATACCAGAAAGATATCTACTTGTGTTTTATTGACTATGAAATGGCATGTGAATGTGTGGATCATAATAAATTGTGAAGAATGGGAATTCCAGGACACTTAACTGTGCTCATGAGGAATCTATACTTAGATCAAGAAGCTGTTGTTTGAAAAAAACAAAGGAATAATGCATGGTTTAAAGTCAGGAAGGGTATGCATCAGGGTTCTATCATTTTACTGTATTTATTGAATTCCTATGCTGAGCAAATAATCTGAGAAGCTGGACTATTTGAAGAAGACGGCGGAATCAGGATTGGAGGAAGATTCATTAACAACCTCCAATATGCAGATGACACAACCTTGCTTGCTGAAAGTGAAGATGACTTGAAGCACTTAATGATGAAATCAAAGACTACAGTGCTCAACATAGATTACACCTCAAAATAAAGAAAGTGAAAATCCTCAAAAATGGACCAATAAGTAACATCCTCTTAATGGAGAAAAGTTTGAAGTTGTCAGGGATTTCATTTTTATTTGGATCCACAGTCAATAGCCATGGAAGCAGCAGTCAGGAAATCAGATATATTTTACTGGGAAAATATGCTGCTAAAAACCTTTTTAAAGTGTTAAGAAGCAAAGATGTCACGTTGAAGACTAAAGAGTTCTTACCTCAATCCATGGTATTTTCAATTGCTTCATATGTATATAAAAGCTGGACAATGAACAAGGATGACCAAAGAAGAGTTGATGTCTTTGAATTATGGTCCTGGCAAAGAATGCTGAAAACACCATAGAGTGGCAGAAAAATGAACAGATAGGACTTGGAGCAAGTGTACCTAGAATGCTTCTTGGAAGCAAGAATGGCCACACTTTGTCTCAACCTACTTTGGACATGTTGTCAAAAGGGACCACTCTTGGAGAAAGATATCATGCTTGGTAAATGAGTGGATCAGAGAAGAAGGGGAAGACCCTCAATGAGATGGACTGATGCAATGCCTGCCATGATGGGATCAAGCATAGCAAGGATTGTGAGGATGGCACAGGACTGAATGATGCTTCAGTGTGCTGTATATGGGGTTGCTATGAGTCATAGCCTACTCAACAGCACATAACAACAACAATATAACATATGCACATATAGATACACGTTGTTGTTATGTGCAGTAGAGTCGGACCCGACTCATAGTGACCCCTCCTTGGGTTTCCAAGGTGGTATCACTACAGAAGTAGATTGCCCAACCTTCATTCTGAGGAGTGGCTGGGGGTTTTGAACTGTCAGTCTTCTGGTTAGTAGCCAAGTGCCTTAGGCACTATGCTACCAGAGCTCCTTATATAAGTAAGGAGCATACATATACACCTACATATACATACATACATATACACATGTATAGGAGCTCTGATGGCACAGTGCCTAAGGCATTTGATTGCTAACCAGAAGGCTGGAAGTTCAAAATCCACCAGCCACTCCTCAGAAAGAAAATTGAGCAATCTACTTCCATAGAGATACCACCTCAGAAACCCAAGTGGGGGTCGCTATGAGTTGGAGTCGACTTGACAGCAGTGAGTTTTTGGTTATACATATAGATAGATAGATAGACAGGCAGATAGAGAGAGAGATAGATATAGTTCACCGGCTTTGCTTCTCTTAAGAATCTAGCCTAGGACAGGGGAGGACTGGCAGAGAGGTGCTTTGAAGGTAGGGGGC
>NW_006922351.1:806926-813380 GCF_000298275.1 Orycteropus afer afer
TATATATATAATATTTTATATTACCCACATATATGCTATTTCTATTAAGTACTCTTTACTCTTTTTATGAGTATGAGTTACCATGCATGTATTTTCTTTCAGTCTGAAGGACATTGCTGTTGTTGTTATGTGCTGTCGAGTCGGACCTGACTCATAATAACACTTCCTTGGGTTTCCAAGGCTGCATCACTACTGAAGTAGATTGCCCAACCTTCCTTACTGTCAAGTAATTTTTGGATGAAACTGGACATTTTAGTAACTCTGGATTCTTTTTACCCTTTGTAAGGCTATTCATTTTTTCTCTTTGGCAATTAATTAACTTGACTGAACTCAAACTGTGAGGCTGGACTTGAACCACCAGCCTTCTGGTTAGAAGTCAAGTGCCTTAGGCACTGTGCTACCAGAGCTCCTGAAGGACATTGCTAGCAATCCATTATTTCAGTTTGTTTATTTCTTGAAATGTCTTTATTCTATCATAACTTATGAAGAAACATTTTCCTGAATATAGAATTCTTAGTTTTCAGGTTTTTTGGATTTTTTAAAAAATTATTATTTTATTTGAAAAAAAAAAAAATCAAATATGCCATTGTAATGACTTTTGGCCTCATTTCTGATAAGAAGTCAGCCATTTTAAGCATTGTATTTTTTTCCTCTTCTTTCTTTCAAGCTGTTTGCTTTAACTCTTTTTACTTTGACTAAAATGTATCTACATGTGTAATTTTCTGTTTTTCCTATTTCAGGTTTAACAATCTCTTTGGATATGTATGTTTCTTGGTACTTTTTCAAACCAAAATTTCAACAGTTTAGCAATTTTTTTTTGAAATATTTTTCTGCCTACCCCCTCCACCTGGTACTTTTTCCCACAGATTTATCTTTATTCTCTCTGTTCTTAGGATGAGATAATATCTATAATCTCAATTATATACATAATCTTTATTGTTGTTCGGTGTTGTTTAGTCAGTTCTGACTCTCAGTGACCCTAGGCACAACAGAAGGAAACCCTGCCTCATCCTCCACCATCCTCACAGTCAGTGCTAGGTTTAAGCCCACTGTTGGAACCACTGTATCAATCCATCTTGTTAAAAGTCTTCCTCTTTTTCTCTGACCTTCTACTTTACCAAACATGATGTCTTCCTACAGGGACTTATCTCTCCTGATAATACTTTCAAAGTATGTAAGGCAAACCTTTGCCATCTTCAATTCTAAAGAATATTCTTGTTGTACTTCTTCCAGCACAAATTACTGATGATTTCTTCTGCCACATCAAATCTGCTTTTGTGCTATTAAATGGATATTTCATTTTGGTTATTGCATATTTTATATCTAGATTTTACATTTAGTTCATATTTATGAGATTTCTTATTTATTCAATCTTTATTTGCTTGTTTATCTTTGTTGTTAGTTTCCAATTGAGTTAGTTCTGACTCACAGAGACCCATGTGTGCAGAATAGAACTGCTCCATAAGTTTTCAAAGGTGCAACTTTTCAGAAATAGATTGCCAGGCCTATCTTCTAAGACATCTCTTAGTGTCTCCAAACCACCTACCTTTTATCTAGTAGTGAAGTGCTTAACCCTTGGGGCCCCTCATTTACCTTTAATTCTTCTTTGAAATATTTGTTTCAACATATAATGTAGAATCCACTTGGAAGTAGTTTATATTGCCTTTTCTTTGTTTCCTCAATCATGGGTCACACTCTCCTATTTCTTTGCCTGTCTAGTAATTTTTGGATGAAACCTGGATGTTTTAGTAACTCTGGATTCTTTTTGCCCTTTGTAAGGCTATTCAATTTTTCTTTTTGGAAGTTAATTAACTTGACTGAACTCAAGCTGTGAAACATGTATATATTGTGGTATGTATAAGGAGCTGTGGTTGTGCAGTGCCTAAGGCATTTGACTGCTAAACAGCAAGTTGGTAGTTCAAGTCCACCAACCACTCCACAAAATGAAGATTAGGCAATTTACTTCTGTAAAGATTTATCACCTCAGAGACCCAATAGGAGTTGCCATGAGTAAGAGTCGACCCGACTGCAGGGACTTTTTTTTTTTTTTTTTTTTCTTTGATGGTATGTATATTTTCATGTAGCTAATGCTCAGATAATTTAAGTCAGTAAGGATTCCACATTCTGCTGCCAGAGCTGTGTTTGAGTTGAGAAAAACATTCAAAGATGGAAACCTCATCAATTTTCAATATTTGGCAGGCTTCATAGGATCTTCTGGTTGGATATGTAGTCTAGCAAAAAGCCAGGGGGTGTGAAGGGTTTAACACAACTTATCCACGGCTCGCTTGCTTCCAAAATCTTCCTGTTAAATTCCTTGCTGTTCTGCTTCTTCTCTAAACCACCTATAGCCAATAAAGTTATAGTTGTTTGAGGCCTAACTTGTAAAATGTTGACATCTCCTCAAAGAGAAAGACTGTAAACTCCCTTTTCTTACTTGACACAGTAGCAGTTTTCACTAAGTAATCACTTTTCAAGTTTTTGCTTGTCTGTTTATTTTTCAATGTCCTATCACGGATGTTTTTATCTTACCAAGTTTTATAAAATTTGCCCAAATTTCCTCATGTTATCACTATCAGTGACTATAATATCTTGATTAAACCACCTCCAAGTCTCTGTACATACTTTTGCCTATTTTTTAGAAACAAACTCCAATATTGCTTTTTTAGAAATTTTCTCTCTTTAAAATGCTAATCATCTTTTAAAGTCTCATTTAGAGATTACTTCTTCTGGGAATACTCAATGTATTCTCTCAGAAATATTCCAGTGATGACTTCTCAGAGTTCCCACATATATTAAAATATTACTCTGTTTTAACACATTTAATGCCTTGTTGTAATTACCTGATCCTGTATTTCTGCACTAGACAATTCATTTTCTAATGGAGGAACACGTATGTACCTTGCAAATAGTATGTATTTCATATATAATTGTATAAGTGATTGTTGCATTAAACAAATTTCTGGTCTTTCACATAAGACTTGTCAACTATTTTAAATCCTAGTATGGTTAAAATAAATAGTCCAAGGTTTTTAGCACATAGAGTTCATAAATGTTCTTTAGTGTTCTTTCCTCCTTCCTATCTGACTGGAAGGAGTAGCTCTTTCTTAAGTAAAAAAATAAATAAATAAAATATGCTCTTTGTTTTGTTAACTTTCTCCTAGTCCATTTAGACCTGGGACAAGACACACATAAACCAAAAAGCAAATTTACTGCCATTGAGTTGACTCCAACTCATAATGACACTTTAGTACAGAATAGAACTGCCTTATAGGTTTTCAAGGCTGTAAATCTTTATGGAAGTTGATTGCCTCATCTTTCTCCCATGGAGCAGATGGTGGGTTTGGACCTCTTATTTTTGTTAGTAGCTCAGCACTTTAATCAGTACACCACCAGACAACTCCTAAGAGACACAAAAGTACCTTGAAAGAGAGAAACTTCAAACTCTCAGAAATTTCATATTGATATATAGGAAACATTAGAATCCTAAATTATCTGAAAGACATCTATTGTTGAGAAATTTTTTGAGGTAAATGTATAGTGAATCTATTTTGGAAAAAGTACAGATATTACAGCTAACTTCTAGTCTTTATATTAATTACATAAAACTAAGCATATTTATCTATAATTTAGTTTGTCATCATCTTGCTTAAGTTAGGTTATTTATAAACAATATGGCCATTTTGATAGTTTTCTCCAAGGTTTCAAAAGGGGTCAAGAGTATTACAAAGTGATTTTTAACATTTATCTTTCTTCTATGAAAAAAAAAAAAATACATACATACATAGTTTTAAATTGTAAACAGATTGTGCATTTCTAAGATTATTATTATTTCTTTGACTTCTAATTGGTTTCCTTTCTCATGAGGCTATGTGGGAGGGAAGAATAGGCAGCAGTGAAATGGAAATTTCATTGCAGATTAGAGTGCATAGTCAGTAATGTGTCTTACCATGTTGTTTTAATCCTCAGAATAAATCTATCAGATAAATTTTATTCATAATTTTATAGTGGTTCAGAAAAGTTAGTCCATTTGCTTAAAATCATATGGCTTATAAAGGGCAGGTTCACACGTTAAAGGCCTTTTGACTCTGAAGTCCATGGTTCTTTCCTCCTAATCACTATTTGTTTGAAAAACGTTGCACAAATGATACTGTATTGTAGTAGGCCCAGCAATAATAGTTTGTTTCATGCTGTGTCAAATGACTATCTCTCTGATATATAAAACAACATGACATAACTTTCATAGTAATTTTAAAATATTTTAAAACTAATCGTAAAATTGCCTTTCATAATTTCCATTGCGAATAATGAGAAGCGAGTGAACTCTGGAAATACTAAATTTTATGTAACCCTTGCTGTGTTTATATTCATGTAAAATCTACTTTATATAAAGTAGATAACACATAGATCTAATACTTTTCAAATGCCATTGTTTTCACTAGATTGAACTGTCATCTGCTCTTATGCCTTTGCATCAAACTCTTATCCTACTGTAGTATCACAAACAGCTATGCTATGTTTTTCTGACAAGCTGTATTTTTATTTTGTGCTTCATTCTTGAAGCTTCAAAAACTGATACCAATTTTTTCAAGACAATGTGTTCAACACTGGGGGACAAACTTTTCTTTTTTTTTTTTTTTTTCTTGTAGCACAAAGTAGATGGCTTCCAGGTGATAGAGTTCTAACGTAAACTTTATCTTCACTGTAACTCAGATGGTTGTCAAATACCTTGATAGCTGGGCAAGCAGGTTAGATTTTAGCCATGAATTGTCCTACTATGTATTCATAAATGTATTCATATTTTGAACTGTATTTACCTGTTTCATAACCAGGTTTCAAATATCTTGGTCCTTGTTTCAACTCTCTGGAAAAAATATTTTAATTTTATATATGTATGTATGCATCCATATGCACATATAAGTTGCTATTTGGTAATCTTTTATTCTGGGCAAAGCAGTTCTTTTGTGGAGAATTTATTGATCACAGGTTTTTTTTGTTTTGTTTTGTTTTTAACTTTTTACTTGTTTTCATTTTGGTGGCTTGCATTAAATATCTGTACTTTTGCTTTTGTTACATAGTCTATGGATATGTAAGACTAATACTCTAAACCTAAACTAAAAATGATAGAATATACACATACATGAAAATTACATGAAATTTAAAAAAGGAGCTTATAAAAATGTATGTTATTTTTCCATTAACATAGCTATATACATTAGGCAAATGTACAATCATGTAGATGTTTTGTATGTCTATATATGCATATATAATAGTTATGGATCCACACATTTATTAAGAAATTACTATGTGACTGGGGCAAATCCAGATTTTATGGGGTCAAAAGCTTATAAAATTTGGAGAACCTTGTATAAGGAAAAAAATATAGCATAGTAAATACAAAATTAAGTATGAAAGTAGATATTCATTTAAAATAAAATAAGTCTCAACTCATTCTTTAATCTTAAAAAGCTTGAAAAATACACAAAACTGCAAACTTCCAAAAAAATAATAAAACATTTTAATAAAATGTTCCTAAAATTTTCCTTTTTGTTTATTCATTTTTTTGCCTTTTATGTTCTTTAATCATCTTTTCATAGAACAATATTTTCATATATTTTTAATAGAGAGATGGGAAATATAATAGACCTAAATTAAATTTTTCTCTTAAGATGGATGATTTACTTTTAATGATAGTTCAGAAAATTTTCTTTCAGCCTCATAGCTCATGTTATTAATGTCATGCAACTTTTTGGATTTGTTCAAATTTTGAGAAACTTTTATCAAGTATTCATTATATATTATTGTAAGATTTCAGAATATTTCACACCTCCTTGTGTAGTGATTCATCTTCAGTAATCTTTGAATTGCAGTGGCTTATTATGAATTTTATGTCATCTTTGCCAATCACAGTATTTTAACAAATCAGTGACAAATTCTAAATGTTTTTTAAAATGCAGAAATCTTCACTGATTATGCAAAATTATAAGCCTATTTATTACCTCTACTTAAAATGTATCTCCTTTAATTAAATAACTACTGATTTTGGACTAATGTAAAAATTATTAAAATTCTCTTTATATTATAATAATTTCTACTAATTTTATACAGCACATCATTTATGGTATGGCCCAAATATAATTGTATACCCTGATTTATGAAATATATTTCTGACAGGATAAAAATTCCATTTTGACTTGATTCTAAGAAAACTGAGTTGTCTGCTTACAATATGCATTTTATTATTTAAATAATTTCTCAGATTCATTTCTGACTCTATACATTCCAAACCTCATTTGTCCTCCACTATCCACATGTTTATTTGTGTTTTATTGACTATGCAAAGGCATTTGATTGTGTGGATCATGACAAATTCTGGATAACATTGAGAAGAATGGAAATTCCTGAGCACTTGATTGTACTCATGAGAAATCTGTACCTTGACCAGGAGGCTGTCCTT
>NW_006922351.1:814590-815672 GCF_000298275.1 Orycteropus afer afer
CACCAGCCACTCTTCGGAAGGAAGATGGGGCAATCTACTTCTGTAGGTATACCAACTCAGAAATCCAAGGAAAGGTCACATGTGTCGAATCAACATGATAACAGTGAGGTTCTTTTTTTTTTTTTTTAATTCACATGCTTCTGTTGCCAGGTGCTAAAAAGCAATTTCACACTATGACTCAACCCCTGGTCTTGCTTCGTTAGGTCAAAATACTGGATTAGTTGTCAGAGATAGAGTTGCTAGAGTTTTTCAGGAAACTATTTCTACACTTTTCTGATTAGTAATATCTACTGATTCAAAAAAAAAAAAAAAAAATGACTTCAAATCCAAAAGTATATCTAATTAAATTAATTGCAATCCCAGCTCAGCTTCCCTTTAGCAAAGTCACTAAAATAGTAGATATGACTTCAATGCTATCATACAAATGGATGAAAAGACTGAGAAGGATAAGATCTTGTTCTTAAATAACTACAGATTTTTTTTTTTTTAATTTTGCAAAAATAGTAACCATAGGTACAGATTTCAGAAACCCTTCAAACTTTGGAAGAAGACTGCTAAAGAGGAGATCTGAAGTATAATCAGATTTTTGGCAAAGTTACCTCTGGTACTAAGTACTCTACATAGACAACTTATTTCATCTCAGATCATGCACATTTTATGAAGCACAATATACACTAATCACATTTTATACAAGTGATAACTGAGAAGAAAAGAAACTCAAAGACTTTCTAGAGATTACAGCTGAAACCCAACTAATTTGACTTAGGAGTCTGCTCTCTTATTTCTGCTAGGCATTTTCACTTGTGCAGGAAAAAGTAACTTCAGAACGTATTAGTGTGTATGATTGCTTTTAAATCTGATCAGTTTAACCGGTGATTGTATTAAGCTTCATTTCGATTTCTATTCTCTATGCTCACACAAAACTAAACAGCGCATAGAGTTTGAACTTGGCCTTATCTTAGATAATCTTTTTATCAATAACAGGAATGAGAACAAGAAGTGTGACAGATACAAAGTTAATTCAATAAACTATTGAATCAACTTTAAATATTTTATATGTCAATGAAGACAAATGAGTCATA
>NW_006922351.1:816387-817545 GCF_000298275.1 Orycteropus afer afer
AGCATCACTATAAGTTGGAGCTGACTTGATTGCACTTAATAACAATAACAGCCACCCTTGAGTGGGCATTGGGATAATTGCAGGTTGCAAAAACTAAACTGAAGTAGTAGAGACAGCAGTATCAGTATTGAGTTAAGGTGGAAGTCTAAACAAAAGTTTTCAGACGTAGGCATTGTTATTGGAAAGATGAATTCATGTACATGCACATCTTAATGTAGGTCAGAAATTGGGAGAATTAATATATCAAAAATTCCAAGTGAGGCCAAACATCGTTGATGAATATCTAAGTTGAGTCAAAGATACTCAACACAAATCTAAATAAGAATGGTTCTACAAATAGTATTGTCCACATGGCAAATACATAAGGACAGTCTAAAGAGCTGGAGTACTGGACCAGGTAAAGAAATCCAGTTGGAGAAAATTAAATGAAGGGACAAGGAACTACTGTTTATAAATAATGTCAGTAGTTAAAGACCTTAAATGTAGACTAAAATTCTAGTTATTGGTGAACGGAAAAATATGAAGGAGAGAATGAGATGGAGAGAGAGACAGAGATATTTGAAGGAATCGGCTCACTCAATTGTGGCAAGTCCAAAATCAGCACATTAGGAGACAGGCTACTATCTGACTACTGAAAACCCATCAGTAGTCAATATGTTATAGTGTTGGGGCAAAATACTTTTCTCTGGTAAATATCCTTTTTTCTCTTAACGTCTTCTTCAACTAATTGGATGAAGCCCTCCCACACTAAAGACAATATCTTCTTCATTTAAGGTCAACTGATTTATATGTTTCTCAGATGTTTATCAGTTTATAGCATCTTGTATACTAGTGTTTGACAAGCAAATGTACATCATAGTCTATTCAAGTTGATACATACCACACTGATCATGACATAATATAAATTGAGTTTTTCAAGCCTAAACATCCAATTCCCAGAGGACACATTTGCAAGGTTAAGGATATTTCAATACCTTACTCTTTTAAGAACAACTTTTATTCTTTTAAAAATTAAGTTGATTATATCACATTTTATTAAAAGAGCATATATTCCAAGAGGTAGACAATTATTTGAACTTTGAAGGTATTGAAGAAATATAAATTTTTCTCACATTATCACAATCAATATTTCACATGCTGTTTTTATTTATCAAATTA
>NW_006922351.1:818090-819227 GCF_000298275.1 Orycteropus afer afer
AATGAACAAAGAAGATCATGGGATAATTGATGCATTTGACTTACGATGTTGGCAAAGAATATTGACTGTACCACGGACTGCTAGAAGAATGAAAAATCTTGTCTTGGAAGAAGTATAGCTGGAATGCTGCTTAGAAGCAAAAGTGACCAGACCTCATCTCTAGTACTTTCATCGTGTTATTATGAGGGACCAGTCCCTGAAGAAGGATATTAGACTTGCTAAATTAGAGGGTGGGTGTAAAAGGGGAAGACCCTCAATGGCATGTCTTATGTCTTAAAAGAGTGGCTACAGCAATGGGCTCAAGTATGGCAATGATAGTGATGACGACACAGAACTGGTTTGTGTTTTGTTCTGTTGTACATAGGATTACTCTGAGTTGAAATCATCTCGATGGTACCTAACAACAATCATTTAGGAAGGAAACTTGACTTCTAATATTGTCAAAACAGCATTCTGTTTTTAGTTCTCTGCATTGAATTTATGCTAGAATCCTGTATCACCTAAATCTCTAGGTTATGAGTCAGAATCGACTTAATGGCAGTAGGTTATTATGCTGCCATCAAATGAAAATCATATTTTACACAATGGCGTTTTCTTTCAAAAAATAAGAAAACAATGAAGCTGTCTTACATTATGCAGAAAGTTTTGAGAAATTCTATCAGTGAAAGGGATAAAGTTCCATTTACTTCTGGTTATAATTTCTTAACCATCCAAATATCAAAAATCAAGAGAAAGTAGGCAGCTTTACCTGTAGGAATAGGTAATTTTCTCACTGGATGCCTTCCTTTACCTTCATGAACCCCATCTCTGAAATAACTGGAATTGTGGCCTATTGAAGTTATCTTCTCTCATTATTTATCATAGAGCCCCTGAAAAGGCAGTGAGTGTTGTGTGATATGTTCTCTGTGAGTGTTAATTTGTAATTGGTGTTCTGGTGGAGAACAGTCAGACGATCTTCTTTCACTCTACTTGTTTTCATTGATTTAATGGTAGGAAGAAGATAAAATTGTACCAGCAGCTTTCTCCATTTAGGCTGCAAGGGTATAGTGCACACAATTTTCAATGATTAAACAGAATACTGTTGACAGACTGCTGGCCGGCAGACTTTCATTACTGAATCTTGGAGAGGAGATAATA
>NW_006922351.1:819842-820843 GCF_000298275.1 Orycteropus afer afer
GGCAGCTAATTTCTCAGAGAAATTTAAGACAAATAGGCCTTATTCTTCTTTGTGTAGGAAAATAATATTGAAAATTCACTGAACTGTTACTCAACAGCAATAATCAACTAAGACTCTCTAAGCACCTACTATGTGCAAGTTCTTTGCTATGTATGAAATAAAGGAACACGACCTTTACATTAATACTTTTGTGCTGATTTCAATACGATGTCAAACTGAATACTTCCATAGTGCATAGGAGAGAAGCAATGAGCAATGCTCAAATCAGCCAAGTCACATACAAATAGACACTGTCCAAATAATTATAATACAAAGCTGATCCTTCAGCAGACAATCACAACATAACTCTCATGAGATAGTTTTTAATATATTAATCTTACATTAATCCTGCTACTGGATATATGGTTTATATTTGACCTTGGAATTCACATCCATATGGGGGCAGGGAAATCTTCAAGCAGTTGCCCAAACTCTATCAAGAGCTGGGTGAAGGGCTGGGATGAGGATAGTAATCAACAGAGCAAACATGCTTAATGCTTGACTCTTCATTAAAAATAAATAAATAAATAAATAAATCCTGAAGCTAAGTTAAAGCGAAATGCTGAGTAACTTGTGCAGAAGAGTATTTAGTTTGGTCAGCACTTGTTTTAAACCTTCTATCAAGACTGCTCACACTTTTACCTAGTGTGGGTAAATCCTTCATATATTGCTACATGGACAAGCTTTGGTGAGGAAATACTCACCAAACACTTATTGAGTTATGTGCAGATGTTAAATAAGATAGAAAGTCTTGGTATGTGCAGGTAAACTATTGTGAGGATAAGGGCTTATCACAGCAGAGGATACTGAGAATCATCAAGCTACAAAGAAAGAACTCAAGGAGCTCTGGTGATGTAGTGCTTAAGGCATTTTACCGCTAACCAGAAAGCTGATGGTTCTTATCCACCAGCCACTCCTCATGAGGAAGATTGGGCAATCTACTTCCATAGTGATACTGCCTT
>NW_006922351.1:826534-828194 GCF_000298275.1 Orycteropus afer afer
GTTCAAACCCACCAGCCACTCCTCAGAAGGAAGGTTGAGCAATCCTACTTCCGTAGTGATACTGCCTCGGAAACCCAAGGAGGGGTCGCTATGAGTCGGGGCCGACTCGACGGCAAAACAACAACAACATCATTAGCCATTGTTGTTGTTGTTGTTATTTACTGTTGAGTCGGACCTGACTCATAGTGACCCCTCTTTGGGTTTCCAAGGCAATATCACTACAGAAGTAGATTGCTTCATCTTCCTTCTGAGGAGTGGCTGGTGGGTTTGAACTGCCAGACTTCTGGTTAGCAGTCAGGTGCTTTAGGCACTATGAGATGCAAATGAAAACAACAATGAGATATCATCTTTCTCTAGCACTAGTGGCAAAGTTCAACAAGACAGAAAATAACAAATGCTGGTGAGCATGTGGAGAGATTGAGACTCGCATACACTGCTGGTGAGACTGTAAAATGGTACAACCACTATGGAAAGCAGTATGGTGATTCCTTAAAAAGTTAGAATTAGAAATACCATTTGACCCAGCCATTCCATTACTAGGTATATATGCTAAAGAAGTGAGAGCCCATGACAAGAACAGAAATATGCACACCCATTTTCATTGCAGCACTATTTACAATAACCAAAATATAGAAACAGCCTAGGTGTCCATCAACTGAGGAATGGATAAGGAAACTTTGGTACATGCACACGATTGAATACTATGCAATCCTAAAGAGTTACATAGAATCTGCAAAACAATGCATGACATGGATTAACTTGGAGGACATTATGCTGAGTGAAATAAGTTGATTACAGAAGGACAAATATTGTATTAGCCCGTTATTGTAAAAGTCAAGCAAAGTTTTATCTATGGAAGGAAATTTTCTTTGTTGGTTACCAAGGGTAAGAGGAGAGGTTAAGGAACACTGTTAAATAGGTAGAGATAAGTATTGATTTGGGTGAAAAGAAGCACAATGTACCAAATATGAGTGATTAACATAGTGGCATTGAGGAAGAGGAAAACATAGAGAGATACATGGGAAGTACAGACAACAAAGATGAACCCTTGTGTACCTACAGTGAAGGCAAACATGGGTATATTGGTGGATAGGTGGGTGGACAGGGTGAACTATTAGGTATATCTATGAAGTGGGGAGTGTACCCAGGACCAATTATAGGGTTGGCAGACAATGGTCCTATAAGTGTATTTGTATGATCTGAATTTCCAGGTGTAGAGTAGAGCTGACAAGGGGCAAGATTATAGTCACTTCTTGTTTACAGCCAGCTACCCAGAGAGGACCAAGTAATTGAACCTGTGGGCTTGGGACCATAGTCACAGGGGACATCAAGCTCAACTGGCATAACATATATGGGCAGAAAACATTGTTCTACTTCCTACTTTGATGAATAGTGACTGGGATCTTAAAAGCTTGCAAGCAGCCATCTAGATGCAATGATTGGTCTTCTCCTTGTCCAGAGCAAAAAAGAATGAAGGAAAACAAAGATTCATGGAAGAATTAGTACTAGTGAGTGGCAATCTGCAGCCTATATGACTATGAGACCAGAAGAACTAGATGGTGCCTGGCTACCATTGTCAACCACTAGGAGGGGGATCTATGTAGGAGATCCTGGATAGAGAGGGAGAACAATGTGGAACAAAACTCAAAATCATTTGAAA
>NW_006922351.1:828494-834191 GCF_000298275.1 Orycteropus afer afer
ATTGTGGTGAATTGTGGTCAATGTCATGAGACAAAGTGTATGTGAACTGCTGTATGGAAAGTGAATTTGCTCTGTAAATTTTCACCCAAATCACAATAAATAAGAAGAAGAAGAAGAAAGAAAGAAAGAAAAGAAAAATTTTTTAAAACAATCATATGTACTGGACTTTTACCCCAATCTGAATAATATATAAATTTATGCCTTGTTTACTCTAGACACCTACCTCATGCCTTTTCTAATGATGTTTCATTTATTTTTTAAGGTGTTTCTACATATATTTCTCTGTTTATGTGACAATTATAAATTATTCACTGAATATGAAAATCTAGAGAATGAGGAATAAATGGTGGATGATTTGTATTTTCTCTGTATAGATTAATCTTATTATTTGGAATTTTTAGACTGCCACTAAATGAGAACAAAGTCTCTGAGTGCTTTTAAAATGTTGAATCTTAGCCAAAATTTTCATACACATTCCCAAATATCTCTATATTTTCAGCAGCATTGTCTTTGGATATAGAAGCATGCCTTAAAAAATCTCTGTGACCTATAGGATTGCTAGATCTTTCAGAGATCGCAAAACTCTACCACAAAGAACCAGAAATATATCAAGAATGCATAGACATCTGGCCTGCACCACTTGCCAATTACTGTGTCTGAGATTGCAGTCTGGCCTTCATGTACAGCTTTGCTGTGTCTGATATTATCTTTGATAGTGTGACAGTTTTGAAAAAGTTGGCCTAATAGTCAATTAAATTTCCAACTGTGAGAAGTCATTGATTTGACAAACTTATATCATCGAGTTTATTCTCTGATTTATTTCAGTTTCTCACTGATTGACAATCATTAATTCCATGTCTTAGTTAATTCCCTCTGGCCGCAGGCAAAGTTTTCCAATTTAGAGAAGCCTAACTGACCCATAATATCTAGTACCCAGAATTCCTTCCCTTTGCTGATGTAAAGTAGAAATGCATGTTTATAATGATAAAAATGTAAAGATAAGTGAGAAAAGAAGATATATTCCTTTTTGAATATTTCTGGACTTCAACAGGGAAAAAAAAAATCATACAGTAATCATTTCCTCAACATCACAACACAATATTTCTCTTGTGCGGCTTCTAATCATGTGGTGAGAAACATTTGTCTGCATTTAAAAAAATGAGTTTGCTTCTATCCTGCATTTTTCTACTGCTGTTTACAAAGATAGAATAAAATATATGCAAATGTATTCAAAATATCAATTGCTGGTGACCCTGAAATTGTGAAAGGCACTACTGCTTCTGATTTTTCCAGTGTCACCTGCACTGAATACTGTGGACTCATCCAGGAGAAATATCAGCTCAAGAGTTCTCTAATTACTGTCCATATTTTCTTTTAAAATGTAAATGGGGGGTTAATTACACCTTTTATAAGATAGAAAGATGATGCTTTTTATCTCTTTGTGTTGTCCATTCATAACTGAGTGATTGCTTAAATTTTATTTTAAATAAGTGAGCACCTTCCACACTTCCACACCAAAAAAATCATTTCTCATTGTACAAATAAATCAAGTATAATAAGAAACCAAAAATGTTCTCCTTGACTATCATTGATACTAAGTAACATATAACATTTTCACATTCATAGATTATATATTCAAGTCATTTTTTTATTAAAAACTCATTTTCCACAGGGTAAGATGCTAATTCCCCTTTAAGGTGAACAACTCTCTTCATATGCTAGACCATACCTATCATACTTCTTTCTCCAATATCATATATAGCCACTTACTCCCTATCTGACTCATCTACTCCTTCCCAAACACAAACCATTGCCATTGAATCAATTCTGAATCACATGCCTCCTTTACACTGGATAGCTTCTTTTGCTAATGATTTACTTTCTAAGGTGTTTTTACACATATTTCTCTGTTCCTGTGACAATCTTTGCCACTAAGTGAATTGTGTCCTCCAAAAATATGTGTCATCTTGGCTGGGCCATGATTTTCAGTAGTTTATGTAATGATGAAATTTGTTGGTTATGATGATGGGATATGATGTGATCAGCCAATCAGTCGTAAGAACATTAAGGTGGAATGCACTTCCCGTACTGAAGCCACAATTTTGATTTAATGTAAAAGGAATTTTCCTGGGGTATGATCTGCATCACCTTTTCTTCAGGAGATAAAAGGAGAGAGATGTGAAGAGAGCTTTTTAAAATCATATGTAATGGACTTATACCCCAATCTGAATAATATGTCACAAAGAAAGAAGAGCCAGAAACGTAGTGCATCCTTTTGACCCACACTTCTTGCACTTAGAGCATCCTAGATACAGGGGAAGACTGATGTCAAGACATATGGAGATCAACAAGGAATGCCAGGCCCACAGATGTTGAAAGGAGAAAAGCACCTTCCCCTAGAGCCAACAGAAAGAAAGCCTTCCCCTGTAGCAGGCACTCTTAATTTGTATTTCTAACCTTCTATAAACTGTGGAAGAAGGAGCTCTAGTGGTGTAGTGGATAAAGCATTTGGCTGCTAACCAAAAGGTCAGTAGTTCAAACCTACCAGTTGCTCTGGGGCAAGAAGATGGGGTGCTCTACTTCCATAAAGATTTAAAGACTCAGAAACTCAATGGGGGTCTCTATGAGTTGGAATTGACTCAATGTCAGTGAGATCGGTTTGCTTTGGCTTAGTTTAAACTGTGAGAGAATGAATTTCTGTTTGTTAAAGCCATCCATGTGTGGTATTTCTATGACAGCAGCACTGGATACTTAAGACAAACTTAAATTATTGTTTCAAGATCAAGCTCAAGTGCTACCATCTTTGTGATGCCTTCTTTTAATTATCCTTCAAGCCAGAATTTTGTAGACAACTACATATTTTCTACAGACATCTATCATTTTGTTTATTCCTTATTATTTGCACTTGTCCATTTTTCCTGCCTCATTCATTAGACTTGGGAAAGTTTTTAAGTCAGGAACTGTGTTTCACAACCTTCAGTATGGATTGCACCTCAATATAAAGAAAACTAATATCCTCACTACTTGATCACAATAAATGGAGAAAAGATTGAAGTTGTCAAGGATTTAATTGTTCTTGGCTCCATGACAAATGCTCTTTGAGGCAGCAGTCAAGAAATCAGATTTTCCCTGTACATGTTTGCTGTTAAAGAACTCTTTAAAGTATTAAAGAGCAAAGATGATGTCACTCTGAAGACTAAGGTATACCAAGCCATGGTATTTTCAATCACTTCATATGCATATGAAAGCTGGATAATAACTGAAGAAGACTGAAGAATTGATGCATTTGAATTGTCATGTTGGTGAAGAATACTGAAAATACCATGGACTGAGAGAAGAATAAACAAATCTGTCTTGGAAGAAGAACAACCAGAATGCTCCTTAGAAGCAGGAATAGCCAGATTTTGTCTCAGTACTTTGCTCATATTGTCAGAAGGTACCAGTCCTTGGAGAAGGATATCATACTTGGTAAAGTAGAGGGTCAGTAAGAAATGGGAAGATCCTGAGCAAGATGGATTGACACAGTGGCTGTCATGAAGCACTCAAGCATAGCAATATTGTGAGGATGGCATGGGACTGGGCAGTGTTTTTTTTTCTGTTGTACATGAGATCACTATGAGTCAGAGCCAATTTGATGGCATCTAACAACAACAACATGTTTTGTTTGTCTTGTGTATTTATCATTTTTATTAGATAGTGTATAAACTAACCTACTCTAATAATGAGACTCAAAGCATAGTTGCATTAATAATTGCTGGCGTTGCTGTTATTGTTGTTAGATGTTTCTGAGTAGGTTCCTACTCATAGCAACCTTATGTGTAATATTAAATAAATAAATAAAACTTGGCTCGGTCTTGAGTCATTTTCACAATTGTTGCTGAAGTTGAGCCCATTGTTGTAGCCACTGTGTCAGTTGATCTCATCAAGGGTCTCCTTTCCCATTGACTCTGTTTTCCAGCTATAGTGTCCATTTTTAATGATTAATCCCTCCTGATGATGAGTCTAAACTGAGCAAGATGAAGCATTCGGATAATACTTCCATAACTGATTTGTTCATTCTCACAATCTGATATATTCAGTACTCTTACCAACACTATATTTAAAATACATTAATTCTTCTTCACTCTTCCTTTTCCCTTGTCCAACTATTGCATGCATGTGACGTGACAGAAAGTACCATGGCCTGGATTAGGTGCACCTAAGTCATCAAAGTGACAGCTTTGTTTTATAAGGATTTAAAGAGGTCTTTTGCCATATATTTGGCAAGTGCAAGACATCACTTGATTTCTTGGCTGCTGCTTCCATGAGCATTGATTGTAGATCTAAGTAGAATGAAATACTTGACAGTTTCAATTTCTTCATTGTTTATCATGATGTTGTTTATAGACATGTAATGCATTACTTCATCAGTAAGTAATTCAAGTTACTTTCATTTTCAGCAAGCAAGGTTGTACCATTTGCATGTGGCAGATTGTTAATGAGTCATTCTCTAATCCTGATGTCATGTACTTTTTATAGTCTAGGCTCAGATTATTTAATTATTACACAGATTGAAAAAAGTGTAAGGTGATAGGATATAACCTTTCCACACAACTTGTCCAATTTTAAATCATGTGATATCCTCTTGTTCTGCTTGAACATAGGCCTTTTGATCCATGGACAGATTTCTCATGAACATAATAAAGAAACCTGGTATTCCCATTCTTTGTAATGTTATCAATAATTTGTTATGATTCACACAGTCAAAAGGCTTTGATTACTTCATGCAGTTAAACATATTTCTAGTGTCTCTGTTTTTGGCCAAGATCCATCTAACATCAGCAATGATATCCCTTTTTCCATATCCTCATTTGAATCCAGCTCAAACTCTGTCAATTCACTGTCAGTATAAGACTAAAACCATTTTTAATAATCCTCAGCCAAATTTTGTTAATATGACATATTTCTTATTTTTTTATGCTGCTATAACAGCAGGGATCCAGGTGAGGAGAGGGAACCCAGACCACACCCCATAAGTGACAAGGTGGGAAAGAGGGAGAAAGGAGAGTATAAAGGCCAGGGGGATCCGGACAGAGCAAGGAGTCAGCGGCAGGGATCAAGGTAAGGAGAGGTTGGAGAGATTTCCAACAGGTAAGGGAGACAAACTTGTCTGTCAGTTTCTCCTACTGTGGTGACATGTTGCTGTGAGTCTTGAGGCTGTACCATTGGTGTTTCAAACCAGCAGGCTGCATATGGTGCACAGGTATCAGCCTGGTTTACAGACTGAGACAGATTAGGAAGAAGGAAGAGGCCATCCACTTCTCAAACAATTGGCCAGGAAAAACCTTATAAATAGCAAAGAAACACTGTCTGATACATTACTATGCAACTTTACGAATAGTCCAGACATATTGTCTAACACAGAGGAGGAGGATGAGTCACTTAAGACTCAAAATAGGACTGGGAAAGAGCTGCATCATTAGAGTAAAACCAGCCTTACTCATATGGATAAGGTAAAGCTTTTGAGACTTCCATTTTCTGATGTTGCATCACTCAAATTGAGAAGAAAGAGTGGCAAGCATCCATTAACAATTGGAACATGGAATGTACGGAGTATGAATCTAGGAAATTAGAAGTTGTCAAAAATGAAATGGAATGCATAAAGATTGATATCCTAGGCATTAGTGAGCTGAAATGGGCTGGTTTTGGCCATTTTGA
>NW_006922351.1:837661-846541 GCF_000298275.1 Orycteropus afer afer
TGTGTCTATGAAATGAAGAGTGTATCCAAGAACACATATAGGGTTGGCAGACAATGGTCCTAAAAGTTTATGTGAATGATCAGAAATCCCAGGTTTATAGTAGAGCTGACAAGGGGCAAGTTGTGGTCACTGCTTGGTCACAGCCAGCTACCCAGAGGGACTGAGGAGTTGAACCTGCGGGCTTGGGACCATAGTCGCAATGGACATCAAGCTGAATTGGCATAATATACTATACAAAACATTGTTCCATCTCCTACTTTGGCGAGTAGCGACTGGGAACTTAAAAACTAGCAAGCTGCCATCTAGATGCAATGATGGGTCTCTCCTCATCCAGAACAAAGAAGAATGAAGTAAACAAAAATTCATGGAAACAATTAGTCCTAGGGACTGGTACACCATCTGATCTGCAGCCTATACAACTCTGAGACCAGAAGAACTAGATGGTGTCCAGCTACCACTGTCATCCACTTGGAAGGGGATCTATGTAAGAGACCCTTGATAGAGAGGGAAAACAATGTGGAACAAAACTCAAAATCATTTGGAGAAAAAAAAAAAAAAAAGGTGGGGACCAGGTTTGCTGGTCCGATAGAGCCTGGTGAAACCACTGAGACTATGGCCCTTCAGCTAAGGGTTGCCCTTCAGGGCTGGAATTGAACCCACACCTTTGGTTTTCAGCCAAACCAAATACAGGCATATGAGTTGAACATTTACCTCAAGTAGATACCACTCCTTGGAGAGAACAATCATGGGAGAAAGAAGGGCTGCTTATGCACAAGAGACAGCTCAGGGCGCAGGAGTGTATGGAGGGGTGGACACTGGGAAGAGGTAACTATGGGGAGGAAGTGGGAGGGGATCTGTTGAATTGTGGTAAACTGTGGTCAATGACATGAGACAAAGTATATGTGAACTGCTGTATGGAAAGTGAATTTGCTCTGCAAATCTTCACCCAAATCACAATAAAATAATAATAATAATAAAAAAGAAAAACATGGCATCAGGATTGGAGGAAGAATCCTTAACAACCTGAGATACGCAGGTGATACAACTTTGCTTGCTGAAAGTGAGGATGACTTGAGGCACTTACTGATGAAAGTTGAAGAATACAGTTTGCAATATGGATTACGTCTCAATATAAAGAAAACAAAAATTCTCACAACTGGACCAATGAGAAGCATCACAATAAATGGAGAGATGATTGAGGTTGTCAAATAATTCACATTGCTTGGTTTTACAATCGATGCCAATGGAAGCAGCAGTCAGGACATTAGACCACGTGTAGCATCGGGAAAGTCAACCATGAAGGAACTGTTTCAAGTGCTAAGGAGCAAGGAAGTCTCCTTGGGGACTAAGGTGCGCCTGACACAACCATGATATTTTCAATCACTTCATATGCATGTGAGAGCTGGACAATGAATAAGGAAGAACAAAGAAGAATTGATGCTTTTGAGTTGTGGAGGTGGTGAAGAACGCTGAAAGTACCATGGACTGCTAAAAGAACTAACAGATTTGTCTTGGAGGAAGTGCAGCCGAGATGTTCCTTTGAAACAAGAATGTCCAGACTTTGTCTCTCCTACTTTGGTCCTGTTGTCAGAAGGGACCATTCCCTGCAGAAGGATGTCATGCTTGGTAAGGTGGAGGGTTGATGAAAGAGGGGAAGGCCTTCAACGAGATTGATTGACACTGTGGCTGCAACAGTGGGCTCAAGTATAGCAAAGACCGTGGAGCTGGTGTGGGACTGGGAGGTATTTAGTTCTGCTGCACATGAGGTGGCTATGAGTCGGAAACGACTTCACTGCACCTAACAACAATAATAACAACAACAACATAACAGTTTAGGAGGGTTATTTTTATGGTCAATTCTACTCTGACTCAAAGCAACCCTATGTACGACAAAACTAAGCGTTCTTAGGTCATGCACCATCCTCACAATCCTTGCTATACTTTTAGCCCATCGTTGCAACCACTGTGTCAATCCATCTTGTTAAGGGTCTTCTGCATTTTTACTGACCTGCCAGTTTACCAAGCATAATACCCTTTTACAGGAAATGATCCCTCCAGACCACATGATCAAAGTAGGTGAAATGAAGTCTTGCCATTCTCACTTCCAAGGAGCATCCTGGCTTCATTTCTTCCAGGACATAAGTGTTCATTCTTCTGGAAGTCCATGGTAATTTCAGTATTTTTCAACAACACAATGATTCTAAGGCATCACCTCTTCTTCAGTCTCCCTTATTCATTGTCAAGCTTTCACATGCATGTGAGGCAATTGAACATACCATAGCTTGGGTTAGGCACACCATAGTCTTCAAAGTGACATATTTGGTTCTTAACACTTTAACAAGGTCTTTTGCAGCAGATTTACAAAGTGCAATATGACTTCTGAATCCTTGACTATTGCTTCCATGGGTATTGATTTTGAATCCAAATAAAATTAAATACCTGACAATTTTAATCTTTTCTCCATTTATCATGATGATGCTTATCAGTCCTGTTGTGGAGATTTTTCTTTTCTTTATTTTGAAGTTTAATCTATATTGAGGACTCTCATCTTTGATCTTCATCATTAAATGCCTCAAGTTATCTTTGTTTTCACAAGCAAGGTTGTATCATCTGCATATCACAGGTTCTTATTGAGTCTTCCTCCAAACCTGATGCTACGTTCTTCTTTATATAGTCCAGCTTCTCCGATTATTTGCTGAGCATACAGATTTAATATATATGGTGAAAGAAAGCAATCCTAATGCCCACTTTTCCTGATTTTAAACTATGCAGTATTCTCTTGTTCTGTTTGAATGACACCCTCTTGATCTAGGTACAGGTTCCTCATGAGCTCAATTGAGGGTCCTGGAATTCCCATTCTTCTCAATATTATCCACAATTGGTGGTGATCCACACAGTCAAACATTTTTGCATAGTCTATAAAACACAAGTAAACATCTTTCTGGTATTCTTTGCTCTCAGCCAAGGTCCATATGACATCAACAATGATATTCCTCATTACACATCCTCTTTTGAATCCAGTTTCAATATCTGAAATTTCCCTGTCAACATAGTTCTACAACCATTTTTGAATTATGTTCAGCAAAATTTTAATTGCATGTGATATTAATGATATTGACTGATAATTTGTACATTCTGTTGGATAACCTTTCTTTGAAATGAGCACAAATATGCATCTCTTCCAGTCAGTTGACCAGGTAGCTGTCTTCCAAATTTCTTGGCATAGATGAGTAAGTGCTTCGAGCATGGCTTCCATTTGTTAAAACACCTCAATAGATATTCTTTCAATTTCTGGAGCCTTATTTGTTGCCAATTCCTTCAGTACAGTTTGGACTTCTTTCAATACCATTGGTTCTTAATCATATGCTACTTCTGGAAATAGTTGAATGTTGATCAATTATTTTTGATGCAGTGACTCTGTGTGTTTTCCATCTTCTTTTGATGATTCCTGCATCATTCAATATTTACACAAAGAATCTTTCAATATTGCACCTTCAAGGTAGAATATTTTCTTCAGTTCTTTCAGCTTGAGACATGCAGAATGTATTCTTCTCTTTTGGTTTTCTAACTCCAGATCTTTGTACATTTCACTATAATAATTGACTTTGTCTTCTCAAGTTGCTCTTTGAAATCTTCTTTTCAACACTCTTATCTTTTCATTTCCTCTGTTGTCTTTATCTACTCTCCACTCAAGAGCTAGTTTCAAAGTCTCTTCTAACATCCATTTTGGTCTTTTCTTCCTTTCTTATCTTTTTAATTACCTATTCTTTCTTCATTTATCAGTTTCTTAATGCCATTCCACAATTTGTCTAGTTTTCGGTCACTAGCTTTCAACACATCAAATCTATTCTTCAGATGGTCTCTAAATTTAGGTGGCACGTAACCAACATCATATTTTGGTGCTCATGGATTTGTTTTAATTTTTTTGCAGCTTCAACTTGAACTTGCATATAAACAATTGATGGCCTATTCCACTCTCAGCTTATGGCCTTCTTTTGGCTGAAGATATTGAGTTTCTCCTTTGCCAGTTTTCACAGATGTTGTCAATCTGATTTTGTATGTTACATCTGGTGAGGTACATGTGTATAACTGCCATTTATGCTGTTGAAAAAAGATTTGCAATGAAGAAGTCCTTGGCCTTGCAAAATTCTATTATGTGATCTCCCGTGTCATTCCTATCACTAAGGCCATAAATTTTCCAATGACTGATGATTTTTCTTTGTTTCTAACTTTTGCATTCCATCACCAGTAATCATCAATACATCTTTATTGCATGTTTGGTCAATTTCAGATCTCAGAAGTTGGTAAAAATGGTCATTTCCTTCATCTATGGATTCAGTGGTTGGTACATAAATTTGAATAATAGTAGTATTAACTGCTCTTCCTTGTAGGCTGTGGGTATTATTCTATCACTTATAGCACTGTATAGACTTCAGGATAGATCTTGAATCTTTCTTTGTGAAGATAAATGCCATGCCAATCTTACTAAATTTGTCATTACTGGCATAGTAGATCGTATGATTTTCTGATTCAAAATGACTAGTATCTGTCCCATTCAGCTCATTAAGGCCTAGTATTGATCTGTATGCATTCCATTCCAATATTGACAACTTCTAATATTCCTTGATTCATACTTCATGCATTCCATGTTCCAATTATTAATAGATGTTTGCAGCTGTTTCTTCTCATTTTGAGTTGTGGCCACCCCACCCCCACCCTCACCCCCAGCAAATGGATGTCCTGATGGCCTTGCTCTATCCATGTCATTAAGATCAACTCTACTTTGAGGAGGCTGCTATTCCTCAGTTGTGTTTTGAGTGTTTCTAACATGAGGGTTTCCTCTTCTGGCACTATATGAGCCAATGTTTCATGGTTATTCACTGTCTGGAAACTCCATTGAAACCTGTCCACCATACATTACCCTACTGGTATTTGAAATACTTATGGCATAGCCTCTAGCCTGTCAGCAACACACAAACCCCTACAGTATGAGAAATATACACAAAAGTATTTATATGGAGAGAGATTTTTCTCAAGGAAATAGCACACCTGGTTGTAGATCAGGCTGGAGGTTTCTCCTTACCCATGTAGCTGCAGGGGCTAATAAACTTAAGATTGGCAGTTAAGATAGCCTTGGCTGCTGGGTCACAGGTTGCATAGTCTAAAGAACCCCTAGATTTTAGGCAGTATGGCAGGTTGCTGGCTCACAGGGTGTGAATTCTAACAGTCCCAAGATTGGCAGCAATATTGCAGACACTGGTTCAAGTTCATAGAAACTGAGGTCAAATGATGTTCAGCAATTTGCAAGATCCAGATTGAGCATATATAGAAGGATAGAAGTCTAAATTCAGGGCACCAGCTCCAGGGCAAGGCTTTTTTTTTTCTTTGTCAGCTTTGGGGACAAGTCTTGTCATCAATCTTCACCTGGGCCTAGCAATTTCTTGGGACAGGTAGTAAAGAATGTACTCTAAAGAATGTACTCTGCTTCAGAGTTTTCTTTCTTGTTGATTGGATGTCTTCATTTCTGCATGCTCATTTAATCTCTGTTATATCTCAAAAGAGATTGAATCAAGATAAAAATTAATCATTTAAAGTGTACCTTGCCTCATTAACACTCTAATCCTGCCTCATTAACATCATAGAGTTTAAGATTTACCTTACATAGGACAATTACATCAGATCACAAAATCGAGGATACTTAGATAATACTGAGAATGATGGCCTAGCCAAATTGACACATATCTTGGGGATACAATTAAATCCATAACAGTAGATTAATATGATATTGTTCAATAATTTCCATTTTCCATTTAATTGCCCTTCTTTGGAATAGGCATGCCACCTGTCTCTCAGTTTTTCCTATATAGTGGTTTGCTTGAAACTGTTGTTGTTATGTGCCATCGAGTCAGACCCGACACATAGCGGCCCCTCCTTGGGTTTCTGAGGCAGTATCACTATGGAAGTAGATTGCCCCATCTTCCTTTTGAGGAGTGGCTGGTGAGTTTGAACACACAGCCTTCTGGGTAGCAGTCAAGTGCCTTAGGCACTACACTACCAGAGCTCCCTGCTGGAAACTATGCATCTGGTATTTCAAATATCAGAAAGGCCATCTATGGTAGATAGATTTAAGTGAAGGAAGAATAAAAGAAGTTTGTATATTTCCTACATGAAATAGTACACCTGGCCAGGCAACTGTGCTGTGTAAGGTCATTAAGGGATCTAGGTTTTTGTCCATTGTGTTTTCTCTGCCAACTCTTTGGGTTTGATTCTCATCCACACGTTGAAGGTGAATCCTGTCTTTACCTTTTGCACAAAGGAAAAACTGGAAATGCTGGCAAAGAAGCTTCTATTTTAAATAGATGACTTAGAAATTGCACATAATATTTGTATTTGTATTTATATTCATTGGCTGAAACTTGGTTTCAGGGGCATATTTACCTGGTAGAGAATCTAGGAAATGTCATTATCTTAGTTTTCAGATTCCCAAGTAACACCTGCTGAGGAGGCACTGATTTCATTTCTAAATGAAAAAGAAGATAATAGATGTAAGAGAATTACTTACCACCTCTACAGCTATACATAAATAGAATTGTTGTTGTTGTGTGCTATCGAGTCAATTCTTACTCATGTTGTTATTGTTAGGTGCCATCGAGTCATCTCTGACTCAGTGGCCTTATACACAGCAGAACAAAACGCTGTCCAGTCCCGCACCAGATCCACAATCCTGGAGCCCATCTTCGCAGCTACTGTCAATCCATCTCATTGAGGACGTTCCCCTTTTTTGTTGTCTCTCCACTTTGCAAAGCATGATATCCTTCTCAGGGAATGGTTCCTTCTGACAACATGACCAAAGTAGGTGAGATGAAGTCTAGCCATTCTTGCTTACAAAGAGCATTCTGGCTGCACTTCCTCCATGACAGATTTGTTAGTTCTTTTAGCAGTCTGTGGTACTTTCAGGATTCTTCACCAGCACCACAACTCAAAATCATCAATTCTTCTTTGGTCTTCCTTATTCATTGTCCAGCTTTCACATGTATATGAGGTGATTGAAAATACCATGGATTGTGTCAGGTGCACCTTAGTCCTCAATGAGACATCATTGCTCTTCAGCACTTGAAAGAGATCCTTTGAAGCTGATTTGCCCAGTGGTATGTCATCTGATATTCTGACTGCTGCTTCCATTGATGTCAATTGTAGAACCAAGCAATGTGAAATCTTTGACAAGTTCAATCTTTTCTCCAATTATCATGATGTTGCTTAAAGGTCCAGTTGTGAGGATTTTTGTTTTCTTTATATTGAGATGTAATCCATACTTCAGACTGTATTCTTCAATCTTCATCAGTAAGTGATTCAAGTCATCCTCAATTTCAGCAAGCAAAGTTCTGTCATTTACATATTGCAGGTTGCTCATGAATGTTCCAATCCTGATGTCATGTTCTTCTTCATATAGTCCAGCTTCTTGGATTATTTGCTCAGCATATAGATTGAACAAGTATAGTGAAAGAATACAACCTTGACACACTCCCTTCCTGATTTTAAACCATCCAATATCCCCTTATTCTGTTTGAATGACTCCCTTCTAGACTATGTACAGGTTCCTCATAAGTACAATTAAGTATTCTGGAATTCACATTCTTTTCAATTTTATACACAATTTGTTATGATCCACACAATCAACTGCTTTTGTATAATCAATAAAACACAAGTAAACATCTTTCTGGTATTCTTTGAGTACAGGTAAGATCCATCTGACAATAGCAGTGATATCCCTTGTTCCATGTCCTCTTCTGAATCCAGCTTGTATTTCTGGAAGTTCTCTCCCAATATACTGGTGCAACTGTTTTTGAATTATCTTTGGTAAGATTTTACTTTTGTGTGATATTAATGATATTGTTTTTTAATTTCCACATTCTGTCAGATTACCTTTCTTTGGAATGGGTACAAATATGGATTTCTTCCAGTCAGTTGGCCAGATAGCTGTCCCCCAAATCTCTTGGCATAGGTGAGTGAGTGCCTTCAGCAGTGCATCCATTTGTTGAAACATCTCAATGGATATTCTGACAATTCCTGTAGATTTGTTCTTCGCCAATTCCTTCCTTGCAGCTTCCACATTATCCTTCAATACCATTAGTTCTTGAACATATGTCACCTCCTGAAATGGATGAAGATGGAGCAATTCTTTTTGTTACAGTGACTCTGTGTATTACTTCCGTCTTCTTTTGACGCTCTTTGCATCATTCAATATTTTGCCCATAGAACGTTTCAGTATTGCAACTCGAGGCTTAAATTTCTTCCTCAGTTCTTTCAGCTTGAGAAATGCCAAGAGTTTTCTTCCCTTTTGGTTTTCTAACTCCAGGTCTTTGCAAATTTCATTTTAGTAATTGACTTTGCTCGAGCTGCTCTTTGAAATTTTCGGTTCAGCTCTTTTATCTTTCATTTCTTCCATTTGCTTTAGCTACTCTCCACTCACAGCAAGTTTCAGAGTCTCTTCTGGCATTGATTTTGGTCTTTTCTTCCTTTCTTGTCTTTTTAAAGACTTCATGCTTTCTTCACAGGTGATGTTCTTGATGTCATCCCACAATTCTTCTGGTTTTCTGTTTAATATATCAAGCCTATTTTTTAGACGATCTCTAAATTCAGGAGGGATATATTCACGGTCATGTTTTGGCTCTTATGGGCTTGTTTTAATTGTCTTCAACTTCAAGTTGAACTTGCTTATGAGCAGTTGATGGTCTGTTCCACCATCAGCTCCTGGCCTTGTTTTGTGGCTCTTGTGGGCTTGTTTTAATTGTCTTCAAATTCATAAACTTACATATGAGCAGTCGATGGTCTGTTCCACAATCAGCTCCTGGCCTGGTTTTGACTGAAGATATTGAACTT
>NW_006922351.1:846856-852245 GCF_000298275.1 Orycteropus afer afer
TATTATCCTATTACTGACAGCATTGTGCTTCAGCACAGATCTTGAAACATTCTTTGCAATGATGAAAGCCACACCATTCCTCTTCAAATTGTCATTCCTGGTATAGTAGATCATATGGTTGTCTGATTCAAAATACCCAAAACCAGACCATTTCTGCTGACTAATGCCTAGGATATCAATTTTCATGCATTACATTTCATTTTTGACAGTTTCCCACTTTCCTAGATTAATACTTCACACATTCTATGTTCCAGTTATTAATGGATGTTTGCAGTTTTTATCTTCAATTTGAGTCATGCCATGTGAGCAAATGGAGGTCCCAAAAGCTTTACTTTATCCATATCATTAAGGTTGGTTCTACTCTGAGGAGGCAGCTCTTTCCCAGTCATATTTTGAGTGCTTTCCAACCTAAGAGGCCCATGCTTCTGCACTGTATCAGACAATATTTTTGGGCTATTCATAAAGTTGCCCAGTAATGTATCAGACCATGTTTCTCTGCTATTAATAAGGTTTTCCCTGGCCAATTCTTTGAGAAGTGGATGGCATCTTCCTTCTTCCTAGTCTGTCTCAGTCTGCAAGCTGCTTTGAAACCTGTGCACCATGTGCAACCCTGCTGGCATTTGAAACACAGGTGACACAACCTCAATATTTAAAGCCACACACAAGCCACCACAGTATAAAAACTGACAGAGAAGTTTATCTTCCTTAGCTGTGTGAAACCTCTCCACTCTCTTCTTGATCCTACCTGGATCCTACCTGGATCCTACCTGGATCCTGCTGCTTTGCTGTCCTGGTGTTCCCTCCTTTTCCTGCTTCTTGGAGTGGGGCCTGTCTTTCTCCCCTTACCTGGATCTTTAGCTTTGGTGATTGGTGCAACCAACCTGGTGCTTTTGTTGTCCTTCACACTCCCTCTCTTTCCTGCTCCCTTTCCTTACTCATAGTGACCATATATGACAAAATTGAACAGCCCTGTAGGATTTTCTAGACTAAAACTTTTATGGGAGCAAACCACCATGTCTTTTCTACCACAGAGCCTCTGGTGGGTTCAAGCTGCTGAACTTTTGATTAGCAGTCAACACTTAACTAGTATACCACTAGGGTTCCTCTCCTAAATAGAATAATAGACATATAATAGAAGGTCAATGAGTGTTGGTCAATGATTTAGTAAATGAATAAATGAGTGAAATTGAATATACAAATTAGTATAAATAGTAAAATACATTTTCTACACATTTGAAAGAATATTGACAAACGAACATGCTAATGCTCTGTCTCTCAGAATGTGTAATATTTCATCTAAGACATGATTGTTATGATCCATTTCACTAGGACTTATTTTCATTTTCCAAACCCTTACTGATGCAAAATAAGACCTCTCTTGACCATAAGAGTTAGTAAATCTAATTTTGTATTCTGTTAGACTGACCTAGTTTTGACACTATATTGAATATTTAGTAGCACTGTAGGCATATTTGAATGCTATCTTAATTAACTTCAGTGAAAACTTAGAAAATGATAAAGTTTTACTATAGACAAAGTGAATATGAGAGATATTTCAGAAATTTAGAGATTTCCATGTATTAACAGGTAACTTATTTTCTACTTCTGATAATAAAACAGTAGTCCCAGGACCTTTATTGTGCATTAATTGTAGACGTCTACATGAACTGTAATAATGTGAATATTTATAAACTTATTGTACATACTACAGTAGGAATATCAAAATTTTTGTGTGTATTTAAGATAAATTTTGAAAATATCTCACTTTCCACTCTTGAGGAGGTTGTGTGGAATAGTAAATGCTGATAATTAAAAAAAAAAAAAAAAATTCTCTTCAACTGATTTTATTATTAAATAAGAATCAAAACACTTATTTACTTATAATTTTCAATATCTGTAAACACTAGGTGGAGGTCTATTACTAATGCCAGCACTAATATTGGTACTAATACACACACACACACACACACACACACACTTATTTAGCAAGAAACCTATTCTTCAGATATTTTGAAATTCAAATGCTAATAAGGAAACTTGGTAGGATGCAACATTGTCAAGTAAGTTCCATTTCTTACTAAAGATTACATTAATATGAGTTTAATTAACACCTCTGCTGTACACTTCCAACACATAACTGCTTATATGTAAAAACACAAGACTACAAAAAAGTAGTAAGCAATAACTTTTCTTTTAAGTATTGTAGCACTTTGTTCTTTAAAATGGAAGTGGGCCAATGCACTCCTAGACACTGCAAGACACTAGAGGTTTCTGAAACACCACACTGTATCATAAGATATGGCTTTTCACATTTGTACAAAGTGGAAGATTAAATGGGCAATATACTTTGTATTTTGTCATTCAAGACGTAGTCTAGAACCAATCAAGGAATCCTGATATTAACTGACCCAAAACTCCACCATACAAATTTAATGACCTGGGTTTTATTCATATTCTTTTTTTCCCCATGGCATAGTAGTTCTCATTTTTTTTTCTCTAATAAAGATCTTGACTGATTCTAAACAAAACTTTATTTCTCTTTGTTCATTTGTGTGTTTGTTTCCTAATCAAATGAAAACTTTTAGGATTATTTTGTTGTAGAATCAACCCTGGTTTAACTATCCAAAAAAAGACACTTGCTCTGGTTGCCATCCATCTAATCTTCCTTTATAACACTGTAGAAAATTTTTGCTAAGTATTTGAGAGTGTAGGCAAAGAGTACATCTCTTGTTAGCTGGGCCATATGGCTACATTCTTTCCATGATATGCTTTTGCTGTGTGCCGTCGAGTAGCCCCTGATTCATAGTGACCCCTCCTTGGATTTCCAAAGCAGTATCACTAGGGAAGTAGATTGCCCCATCTTCCTTCCGAGAACTGGCTCATGGGTTTGAACCACCAGCCTTCTGGTTAGCAGTCAAGTGCCTTAGGCACTATGCTACCAGAGCTCCCTTCCATGATATAGGCATAAAATATACAACTTCCATATTCTGACCTTAAAGGGAAGAAGTGTGCCTTCTCCATTTCTGGAACTCCTTCCTAGTAACTTCAAAGCAGATTTGGAGGCTGGAGCTGGAGCATAATTCCTGAGTGTCAGAACATGGTGTAATTAGATAAAAGGAACCAAGATCTCAAGATTATGAATCCTCAGTACCTGAGTAGATTGTTTATGACCAAATGATAGCATGAGATAGAAATAAAATTCTGTCTCCTTTAAGATATTACAATTTTGAATATCTTCATTGCACACCACAATTAATATTTTCACTTATTTATTTTAGAAATAACAATAAGGAAATTTAGTTCTACTTTTTTGAATTGATGTCAAACTAAAACAGAATCCATTTAGCTCTGATTATTTACTTTTCCATTCTCCCGGAATTAATAGAAAAGAAAGGACCTCAGAGAACATTTAATTTAACTCTATTCATAGAGGAAGGAAATCAATTTGAAAAAACAATGGCACATGACCTTCTTAATATTGTATTTTTTTCCTTACTTTGTAGATAAGCAATAGGATTTGATATCATACACAGTTTGATAGAATTACTACCTTGACATTATTGTTCTATTTTTCTGCAAATTAATCAGACTTTAGTCTCAGGTTCCACATCCTTACATTAGAAATAGCAACTTTTCCACAAGGTACTTGTCAGGATTAAATTAGATAATCTAAGTAAAGCATTTATCATAGAGTTTAACAAATTATACTTATGGAAAAAAATGTTAAGTACCATGAAATCATCATTATTATCTTAAAAAAGATTCTAATTTTCTTTGACACAACCATTCCTTGGAGCCCACGTAAAATTACCACCTAAAGAGATACACTGCTAGGCCAAGGCCTGTGTCCTTAACCAGCTATAGTCTCAAATATTTCAAATACTGTTTTTTATTATCAATAGAAACAAAAGTCTTATTGACTTCTTTTTTATGCAAGAATATGCTTATGATTGTCCACAAGATCTGTACAGTTTAGAAGATCCAATTATTGTCAATTGTAAAATAACAACCCAGTTGTGATGATTCTGTGATAAAATCCACACTAACATTTATAGTCTGTTATCTCTCAATAGCCCTAAGTAGATAATTCTCTGAGAATATGAGTACACTGGAAAAATAAAAGCTATTTACTATCTATGTGGGAATAAGTGCAGAAGCATGAGAAGAAAGGAGTTAAGACTTACAGACTTTGCTTTAAAATAGATGTATCTCAAATAATACAAAGTGGCCAATGAATTTTACTTAAAATATTAAATGAAAGTGACACAGTGAATTAAGCAAGATAGTTCGATATTCAGAAAACAGAATGAGATAAGAACAAGTTGCCTGGAAATTAGTTCTTCTAAATGACTATTAAGCTAGAAGTTCTGATAAACAATCTAACAAACCAAAATAAATAAATAAATAATAAAATAAAATAATGACAATTACCATTCTAATATATTCATTCTATTACTAAGAGAAAATGAAAAGCATCAATATGTTTATTATTGTTTTTAAAAATATTTAACTCATCTTTCAATGCAAAAATATGAGTAAAAGAAAAATCAAAACACAAGGGACCCAGGAAAAGTAAAACTATTAATAAAATGAAGGTAGTAGTGAGTGTATTTGAAAGCATAAAAATAAAAACAACACATAAATTTCAGTTCTGATTCTTTAAAAAGAAATAATTAAATGAGTAAATTCCTACAATCAAATCAAGCATACATATGTAACAATAATAAAACAAAAGGAAAATTCCATAGAGACTGTAAGAAGTTATTGAACATATAAGTGATAAAAAAGAATACATATAGTTGTAGTAAAATCATGGCTCTTACCTGCATTAATTGCCATTCTCTGTCCCCACCACCACTACCACCACCACCACTCCTCTGTCAGTTTGTCATACAGTGGTGGCTTGCAAGTTTCTGTGAGGCTGGAGACTATGCCACCAGTATTTCAAATACCATCAGGGATGGCTGTGGTGTATGGGATTCAGAGAAGCTTCCAAAGATAGACTCAGAAAAAGGAAGTAGCCATCCACTTCTCAAAGTATTGACCAGTGAAATATTATGAATAGCAGTGAAACCCTATCTGACATACTACTGGAAAATTTATGAATATCCCTGAAACATTGTCTGAAATAGTGCCAGAAGATGAGCTACTCTTCATTCAAGGGCAAGTCTCAGGTCTCTTCTGACATCTATTTTGGTATTTTCTTCCTTTTCCATCTTTTTTTTTGTTTTGTTTTTTTTATGAATTATATTCTTGAAAGGGGATTAAAAGCCAGGAACCCAGACAGAAGAGCAGTCAGCCCCAGGGATACAGGAGAGGAGAGACAACTTGGGGATGCCCAAAGCTGCAGGCAGGAAGAGAAGGAGAAAGGGGATTAAAAGCCAGGAAG
>NW_006922351.1:855768-863942 GCF_000298275.1 Orycteropus afer afer
TTTGAGTTGTGGTGCTGGTGAAGAATGCTGAAAGTACCGTGGACTGCTAAAAGAACTAACAGATCTGTCCTGGAGGAAGTGCAGCCAGAGTGGTCCTTGGATGCAAGAATGGCCAGACTTCATCTTACCTATTTTGGTCATGTTGTAAGAAGGGACCATTCCCTGGAGAAGGATGTCATGCTTGGTAGGGTGGAGAGTCGATGAAAGAGGGGAGGCGTTCAACGAGATGGATTGACAGGGTGGCTGCGATGATGGGCTCAAGTATAGCAGGAATTGTGGGGTTGGTGCAGGATCGGGCAGTGTTTCGTTCTGCTGTGTCTGGGGTCGCTATGAGTCGGAAACGACTCGACGGCACTTAACAACAATAACAACATATTCTTGATGTCATCCCACAATTCCTCTGGTTTTCAGTCATTGGTGTTCAATGCATAACATCTATTCTTTAGATGGTCTCTGAGTTCTGGAGGGATATAATGAAGGTCATATTTTGCTTTCATAGATTTGTTTTGGGAGCTCTGGTGGCATAGTGCCTAAGGCATTTGACTGCTAACCAGAAGGCTGGAGATTCAAACACACCAACCACTCCTCAGAAGGAAGGTTGGGCAATCTAGTTTTGTAGTGAAACCGCCTTGGAAACCCAAGGTGGTTTTTTTTTTTTTTTTTTTTTTTTGTCTTGAGTTTCATCTTGAACTTTCATATGAGCCCTTGATGGCCTGCCCACAGGCAGCTCCTGGCCTTGTTTTGGCTGAAGATTTGAGCTTTCCAATTGCCTCTTTCCACAAATGAAGTAAATATGATTCCTGTGTACTCTATCTGGTGAAGCCCCTGTGTATAGCTGCCATTTGTGTTGTTGAAAAAAAAGGTATTTGCAATGAATACATGGATCTTGCAAAATTCTCTCATGTGGTCTCCAGTATCATTTCTATCACCATGGCCAAATTTTCCACCTACTGGTGATTCTTCTTTGTTTCTATCTTTTGCATTCCAATTACTAGTGATCCACACATCTTGATTGCATGTTTGGTCAGTTTCAGACTGTAGAAGTTGGTAAAAATCTTCAATTTCTAGTCTTTGGCTTTGGTGGTTTGTGTATAAATTTGAATAATAGTAGTAGTAACTGGTTTTCCTAGTAATGGATATTATATTACTGACAACATTGTACTTCGGGATAGATCTTGACACATTCTTTGTGACGAGGAATACCGCAGCATTCCTCTTCAATTTGTCATTCCTGGCATGGTAGATCATATGGTTGTCTGATTCAAAATGGCCAAAACCAGTCCATTTCAGTTCACTAATCCCTAGAATATTGATCTTTATGAGTTCCATTTCATTTTTGACAAATTCCAATTTTCTTAGATTCATAGTTTGTACATTCCATGTTCCGATTGTTAATGGATGTTTACAGCTGTTTCATATAATTTTGAGTCATGCCACATCAATTGAAAATACATGACCTTGATTATATCCCATTTGAATTTAGAGACCATCTGAAGAATAGATTTGACACATTTAACACTAATGGCTCAAAAAAAAAAAAAAAAGACCAACTTTGAGATGATATCAAGAACATCATCCATGAAGAAAGCAAAAAGACTGGAAAGAAAGAAAAGACAAACATGGATGTCAGAAGAAACTGAAACATGCTCTTGAACAGAGTAGCTAAAGCAAATGGGAAAAATGAGAAGATAAAAGAGCTGAACAGAAGATCTCAAAGAGCAGCTTGAGAAGACAAAATCAATTATTAAAATGAAATGTGTGAAGACATGGAGTGAGAAATCTGAAAGGGAAGAACATGTTTGATATTTCTCAAGCTGAAAAAAAGTGAAGAAAAAAAATCAAGCCTTGACTTGCAATATTGAAAGATTCAATGGACAAAATATTGAATGATACATGAATCATCAAAAGATGATGGCAGGAACACACAATCATTATATGAAAAGAACTGTTCAATGTTCATATATTTCAGTAGGTGGCATATGATCAAGAACCAATGATATTGAAGGAATAAGTTAAAGTTGCACTGAAAGAACTGGTGAAAAACAAGGCTCCAGGAATTGATGGAATACCCATTGAGATATTCCAACAAATGGATGCCTGGCTGGAAGCACTTACTTGTCTGTGCCAAGAAATTTGGAAAACAGCTGCTTAACCAACTGACTGGAATAGATCCACATTTATACTCCTTCCAAAGGAAAGTTATCCCATAGAGTGTAGAAATTGTTGAACAATATAATTATTATCATGCAAGTAAAATCTTGCTGAAGATATTTAAAAATGGTTGCAGCAGTATACTTACTGGTAGCTTCCAGAAATGCAAGGTGAATTCAGAAAAGGAAAAGGAATAAAGGATATCATTTCTAATGTCAGATGGATCTTTGCTGAAAGCAAAGAATACTGTTTTTTATTGGCTATGCAAAAGTATTTGACTGTGTCTATCATAGAAAATTATAGATAACATTGAGAAGAATGGGAATTCCAGAGCACTTGATTGTGTTCATGAGGTAACTGTATGCAGTTCAAGAGGCTGTTGTTAGACAGAAGAAAGGGATACTGCATGGTTTAAATCAGGAAGTGAGTGTGTCAGGGTTGCATCCTTTCACCATATTTATTCAATATGTGTGCAGAGAAAATAATTCAAGAAGCTGGACAATATAAAGAAGAACATGTCATCAGTATTGGAGGAAGAGTCGTTAACAACCTGCAAAATGCAGACCACACAATTTTGCTTCTGAAAATAAGGATGACTTTAAGCACTTACTGATGAAGACTGAAGAGTACAGTCTGCAATATGGGTTTCATGTCAACATAAAGAAAACGAAAATCCCCACAACTGAATGAATAAGCAAAATAATGATAAATGGAGAGTAGATTGAAGTTGTGAAAGATTTCATATTGTTTCCACTATTAACATCAATGAAAGAAGAAGTCAAGAAATCAGAGGACATATTGCACTGGACAAATCTGTTGCAGAAGACCTCATTCAAGTGCTGAAGAGCAAAGATGTCTCTTTGAAAACTAAGGTTTGCCTAATCCAAGCCATGATATTCTCAATTACCTCATATGAATGTGAAAGTTGGCTGATGAATAAGGAAGACCAATGAGAAGGTGATTGTTTTTAGTTGTGGGGTTGGGGAAGAATGCTGAAAGTACCATGGACTACCAGAAGAGCAAACAAATCTGTCCTGGAGGAAGTGAAGCCAGAATGTTCCTTGGAAGTGAGAATGGCCAAAATTCATCTAACCTACTTTGATCATATTGTCAGAAAGGACCATTCCTTGGAGAAGGATATCATGCTTGGTAAAGTGGAGCATCACCAAAAAAGGGGAAAGCCCTCAATGAGATGGATTGATACCATGACAGCAATGATGGGCTTGTGGGGCTTGAACAGGACAAGGCAGTGTTTTGTTTTGTTGTGCATAGAGTTGTCATGAACTGGAGCTGACTTGATGGCATCTAAAAATAACAATAACCCTGTCCTCCTCCTCTAGCCCACCTCCCCTACTCAATTCCAGCTACATTGGTTTCCTCACTTATTCTTTAAATACGGCGGCCACTTTTCTCTCTCAGGGCCATTGTATTTGTAGCTTGTTCTATCTGATTTTCTCATCCCCCTGATGTTGACATGACTCACATTTTCACTGTGTCCTGTGTCTGTTCATATTGTATTTTACTAGAGATCTTCCCTGCCTCCAGTTGCAACTCTATTTTCTTTAAATAACTTTATTTTTCTCCATAATAAGGAGCTCTGGTGATGTAGAGGATAAGGCATTTGGCTGCTAATCAGAAGGTCTGTGATTCAAACCCATCAGTTGCTCCATGGGATGAAGATGAGGCAATCTGCTTCTGTAAAGATTTATATACAGCCTTGGAAACCCAATAGGGTTGCTTTCAGTCAGAATTTACTTGCTGGCAGTGAGGTTTTTTTTTTTTTTTTTTTTTTTTTCCTCATAATAATTGTTGAACTAATATACTGTACATTTACCTGTTTTTATTGTTCCCCTCTTAAAATGTAAAAAAAAAAAAAAAAAGCCTGAAGGTTATTTATATATTTCATATTTTACTAATGGAGCTCTGGTTGCAAAGTGCCTAAGATATTTGACTGCTAACCAGGTTGGTGGTTCAAAACCACCAGCTACTCTGTATAAGGAAAACTGGGCACCTCAGAAAACAAAAGGGGATTGCTATGTGTGAGAATCCACTTGATGGCAATGAGCTTTTTGGAGTTTTATATTTTATTAAATTTTGTGTGCCTAATGTATAAATGGGAGCTCTGGTAGCATAGTGGCTAAAGCACTTGACTGCTAACCAGAAGGCTAGTGCTTCAAACCCTCCAGCCACTCCTCAGAAGGAAGATGGGGCAATCTACTTCCATAGTGATACGGCCTTGGAAATCCAAGGAGGGGTCGCTATGGGTCAGGTCCAACTCGACGGCACATAACAACAACAACAAATGTATAAATAGGAGCTCTGGTGGTGTAGTGCCTAAAGCATTTGACTGCTAACTAGGAGGCTGGCAGTTCAAACCCACCAGCCACTCCTCAGAAGCAAGGTAGGGCAATCTACTTCCATAGTGATACCAGCTCAGAAAACCAAGGAGAAGTCACTATGATTTGGAGCTGACTCAATGGCAGTGAGGTTTTTTTTGTTTTGTTTTGTTTTTTGAGGGGGGGCTTAGTATATACATTAATAAATTAAATAAATGATTGTGTACTTAAGTAGTTTGAAAATGTCCCCAAAATTGATGGTTTTCTGGAAAATATAAATTAGTATATTTGATTCAACAAGATATAGCAAACCCAAGGACTGATTGCTAAAGAGGCATTATAGAAAGATCCTGACTTAAAGGGATGCATATACAAAGGCACAAAGTTATCAGATAGTATGTATCTAAAACCAGAAATCAGCATCAGGTGTAATGGTGAAAGGGAAGAAAAATTCCCTATAAACACCAACAATAAATAGAGAATGTATTGCTTATGAAGTTATCCCTTTAAAAACTAACTACATTTGAGTCTATCAAAAAATAAAGGAGATGAGTTCCAGTAAGATGGCAGAATAGGCAGACAAGCTATACAGACCATCTGTAACAAAGAATGAGAAACCTGTTGAAACTAATACAGGGTATGACCCTGGAACGCTGAGCCTTGAAGGGGAAGCTAAAGAAATGGATTAAATACCAACTAGTAGAAGAATCTGAATGAAATAATGAGTAAGGAGACAAATGGTGCTGCAGACTGCTGGCTGTCCTGAGGACACAGACATTTGAATATTTCCTGATGGCAACCTAAAAATCAGCTCTGCTCACCAAAGATGCATAGCCAAGGACTGAATTGGTGCCTGACTACAAGAAGGAGAACAGCAGGAAAGGGGGCAAGCGGACCTGTGGACTGCTAGTGGCTTTCTGAGGGCACAGACATTTTGCAAGTGGCCAGCACAGGCATTTTGAGTGTGTGCAGGTTGCATTCTTGATTGGAAAGAGATCTCAAAGTGGGCTCTGCCTGCTGAAGACAGCATGGGCAAATGTACTGGTGGCTAATGACAGGAGAGGTGCAATATTCCCTTTGTTACTCTTGTGCTCTTCGCCATCTTGGTGAACAGGGGTGTGACCATTCCAACCCCTCTCCTCCATCTCCACTCACCTTCTTGACCTGTGGAGATTCCATTACTATCTGTGCCCTAGCAGAGCCTAGGTGTCATGCCCTGCCTCTCACACACAGTTTTGTATTTGTTTATTTTCAAATTATTCATTTTTATCTTCTTCCTTTCTTCCTTTTTTTCCCTTCTCCTTTTCATCCCTACTTCTTATTTATTTTTTTCTTTTTTCTTTTTTTTCTTATCTCTTTTCCTGATTTCCTTCCTTTTTCTTTCTTTCAGTTCTTCCCATCCTTGTTTATCCTTTAGCAGTTTTCTTATTCTTTCACACTTGCCCTTTTCTCTCATTCCTTCCTACCCAGACAGTGTGGCTTTTTTATTATTTTTTTTTTTTTTTTGCATTATCTTTCTTTTATCCTTTTAAAATATAGCTTTAATTTTTTTCTTTGAATTATTACATTTCTTCTCTTTTCGTAATTGCTCATATTTCTTTATGCAGTCTGAGGTTTTTGCTTTTTCTCTTTCTCTCTTTCTCTTTTTTTTTTTTTTTTGTCTAACTGAGTGGGAGATAGCAATCTGTCTCAAACAACCAAACCATACTTGCACCTCCTGAAACCCCACCCACTTAGTGAAGGCCACCACTTGCATTTGCACCAACTGACCAATCAACTCAACCTCAACTGTTCTTTATGAACAGCTAGCAGAGATCTATGTACACACTCTCATTCTCTATCACACCAACCAGGAGACAGGTAGTGAGTGTCTCAGTGTTAACAACTGGCAAATAGAGGAGCACAGTACCCTGCTCACACAGATATATCAAAACAATATAAAGGAAAAAAAATCTGACATGAGTCACACCAACATGCAAACACAAGTACAACAATGCCACAATGTATTGAAGACAACAGACCTTCACAGTCTGCACACATGCAAAAAAAAAAAAAAAAAAAAAAAAAAACAATATAAACTAGTAGAAACCAGGGATTGGGATACAAACCCAGAAACCCCCCTTAGGAAAAACCAGCATTGGAACTCCTTGATAAAGCATAGAAAATAATTATATTTGGGGACCTTCAATGCATTGAGGGACAGATAAAGGAAAACACTGATAAAATTTTAGAACACTTTAGGAAAACAATACAAGAAAAAATTGACAAAATAAACAAAACATTAAAAATGATACAAAAACAACAAACAGAAATCCTGATGATTAATACTAAGATTTCAGAAGTAGATAACAGGTTGAATGGGCAAAAGAGTAGAAATGAATCAATGGAAGACAGAATTAAATGAGATTGAAGACAAATATCTCAGTATCATTTTGTTATGGGATCAATCAGACAAAAGATCAAAACAGAATGAAGAAAGCCTAAGATTCATGTGGGATACCATTAAGAGGAATAACTCACATGTAATCAGAATTCCAGAACTGGAAGAGAAAAACAAAACCACTAAAAAAATTGTCCAAGATTTGATGGAAGAGAATTTCTCAAATACAATGAAATATGAGAATATATTAATTCAAGAAGTTCAACAACCCCAAACAGGATAGACCCCAAAAGAAGAAATACCAAGATGTTGCACCATCAAACTCACTAAAACCAAAGTCAAAGAAAGAATGCTGAAAACAGTATGGGAAAAATGAAAAGTTACCTAAAATGGGCAACCGATAATACTAAGCTCTGATTTCTATGCAGAAACTATGGATGTGAGAAGGCAACGGAATGGTATATATAAAACCCTGAAAGAAAAAAAAAAAAAATTCCAATCAGTAATGATATACTCAGCAAAAATGTCCCTCAGACATGAAGGTGAAATTAGGTGATTTCCAGAAAAACAGAAACTAAGAGAATTTGTTAAAACCAGACCAACTTTATAAAAAGACACTAAAGGAGCTCTTCAGGCAGAAAAGCAAACAACGAACAACCAATGATTAACATACATGAGAATATAATCCAGAAACCAAACCAGTTATAAAAGTATCCAAAGGAAAATAAGCTTACAAGTCTTTAAACAGGGAATGAGAGACATCAATTGGTAAATGAGTACAACTACAAAGCAAAAAGAGGGAATAAATAATGTAGTTGCAGAACTTAATAGTGAGGAAGTCAAGACAATTGTGAGATAGAACAAATTGTTTTAAACTTGGGAATAAAATAATAAATTGTATTGGAAGTCCTAACCAGGGCAATTAGGCATCTAAATTGGTAAGTAAAAAGTAAAACTATGCCCATTTGCAGATGACATGATCCTATATATAGAATATCTCAGCAAGAAAACACCTATAACTTACTGAAAAATTTAACAACAGTGGCAGGTTACAAGATCAACATATAAAGATTAGTTGAATTCCTTTACACCAGCAAAAAAGGTCTCTGAAAAGGAAAAAAGAAAATCAATACCATTTACAAAAGCTACCAAAAAGATAAAATAATTATGAATAAATCTTATTAGAAACACAAAAGACCTATACAAAGAAAATTACAAAATATTACTTCAAGAGATCTACAGGAGAACTAGGTGCCCAGCTACCACTGTCAACCACTCAGAGGGGGATCTATGCAGGAGATCCTGGA
>NW_006922351.1:865237-880610 GCF_000298275.1 Orycteropus afer afer
CTAGAGATTATATATATATATATATATATGTATATGTATATGTGTATATATACATACATATATACACCAAAAATTATTAATGATTATCAAGGGTAGGAGGGAAGAAGGGGGAGAAAGGGTGCTTTTGTTTGTGGGCCATTGAGTTCATGCTCAGAGGTGGTGGAATATTTTGGAAAAGTATAGCAATGATGTTGGCACAACATGAAAAATATAATCAATGTCACTGAGCTATAAATGTGGAGATTGTTATGCTAGTGAATGTCTTGTGAATTTTTTTACCACAATAAAAGTTTTAAAAAAATTAAATAAATACTTTGTAATCCACATCTTTGAGGTTGTTGTTGTTGTTGTTATGTGCCGTCAAGTCGGCCCTGTCTTTGAGGTAGAAAATGAAAATAAAAACTTATTCTTGGAGCTAGATATAATCTGTTAGCTTGCATATCCAGGTCACTTTTGATGAAATTATGTAGGATGTTTGTTGCTTATACTTTGTGTTCTGAATATTTACTTACTAAGCAGGAACATACTAACTGAAATCCATTTTAAATGTTCATAAAGTGCAAAGTATTTGAATATGTGGCTGAATGAGATTATATATAAAAGACAGGATGTTCTAGTGTGTAATAACTGGCACCAAACTGAGATGAATATTTTTAAATAAAGAAATTCCCCAAACATGCACTTTTCTTATACCATATGTTTTAGTAAAAAAAAAAAAAAAAAAAAAGCCTACAGTCACCACAGGAAAGAAAATAACAAAGATTTGAGTAGAAATAAATCAAATAAAACACACATATTAAAATAAAAAAAAAAAAAAAAAAGAAAAGAATTTGGAGAGCTTTAATTTGCTACATGATTAGATTATCATTCTATGTGAGTCAGTGGTAATCTGACCCAACACTGCTCATGTCCTGCCTGCAAAATCCAACAGCTTCAGTTATTATGAGTAATTGTAACCAAGGCAACATGACAAGGAATAATTAATGACTGGAATTTATCTTGAAATATGAAGGAAGTTCTAAATAATAAATACTTGCATAAAAACCACACCTTATACCTCCCTCTATCTTCCACCCACTTGAAATATTTCCATAAAGTAATAATTGTAATTTTGCAGAATGAGGATATGACTTATATGCATAAAATATTGAATAGAGAATTAAATTGAGTGAAATTGTCAGATTATGCAATTTTTTAAGAGAAAAGTCCTCCATTAATTCTTAGAAATATATAACAACAGATATTCTCTCTCTATCTCATGATCAATCAGGTTTAAGCTTTTATGTAGCAAGGACCATATAAACGGGATAGTGGAGAACAGTCAGACCATCTTGGCTACTTTTATTGATCTTGCTAAGTCTCAGTTTTATCGTTGGAAAAAAAATGAGGAAGTAGTAATAATGTTAGAAGATTCATGGGGTTGTTGAGAACATTATGTGAAATAATTCACTTAAAATATGTATCTCAGTACCTACTTATTAAAGAATAAACAATAAATTAATCAGTTGTTGTGTTGTTGTTATGTGTCATCAAGTCGGACCCAACTCATAGTGACCTCTCCTTGAGTTTCTGAGACAGTATCACTATGGAAGTAGATTGCCCCATCTTCCTTTCGAGGAGTGGCTGGTGGGTTTGAACTACCAGACTTCTGGTTAGCAGTCAAGTGCCTTTAGTCACTATGCTACCAGAGCTCCTAAATTATTAAGTAGGCCCATTAACAAATAGATATGCCATGTCCCAGGAACTGTTCTAGCTTCTATAACAGAGCATTGAATGGGTTAGATACAATTCCTTCTCTTGAGAAATATAAGCTCCATGCAAACCAAAACTAAACCCATTGCCATTGAGTCCATTCCAACTAAGGGACACCCATATGTTACAAAGTAGAACTGAGCTCTATATAGTTTTCTTGGTTGTAATCTTTATTGAAGCAGATTTCCAAGTCTTTCTTCATGATGTTCAGTGAGTACACCAACCATTTTTAAGGAGTTAAGCTTAAACCGCTGTGCCACTCAGGACCATCCATGATGAAGAGACATACAACACACATAAAAAATATATGAACAAACAAGACAACAAAAAGACAATTTCTAAGTTCAGTGGAGAAAATAAGTAATTACGTGAGAGTGAGAAGAATACTGTTGTATTTAATATTGTGGATAGAGGTTTCTCTGAGGAGTTGATATTTACTTTCAAGCTGAATTATGAGAAACAGGTAGCCATTGAAAAATTGGAGGAAAAACATTTCAGATCGACATAACAGCAACTGCAAAGATCTGAAATGGGAGATTATAAGAGGAGGATAAAAAACAGTGGGAAGTTTAAAAGGAGATGAAGTAAGAGATGTAAGCAGAGATTGAGTTAGGTTTCTTCTTATATGTCATGGTTAGGGATCTAGATTTTATTTTATGTGTATAATGGGAAGTCACTGGAGGCTAGGTTAGCAGTAGTAAAAATAATAGTAACAGTAATAGCAATACTACTTGCAGTAACATTAGTAGTACTAGTGTTCTTCATAAACCAAGCCAAACTCACTGCTGTGGAGTTGGTTCTCACTCATACCAACCCCTCCTTGGGTTTTCGAGGCAATATCTCTATAGAAGTAGATTGCCCAGTCTTCCTTCCTAGGAGTGGCTGGTGGGTTTCAACCACCAGTCTTCTGGTTATTAGGCAAATGTCTTAGGCACTATGCCACCAGAGTACTACAAGCTTTTTTCAAAAAAATAGAAAATGTATTAACTTCATATTTCATTAATAGTTAAATAAGTTAGTCTATTATGATTCAGACATATATGCTAATTTTGAAAAACATTAATTTGAAAATAGGAAACCAAACTCTTTGGAGAATTTGCCATCTTACTCACCTCTAAAGATAATTCCAATTATCTCAATGGCTTACATGTATTCAGGGAAATATTTTAAAAATTATTTAACAACTAATTACTCAGAAATAACTGTTTATAAGTAAATAGTACCAGTGAACCAACATTCTCTTCAGTCAGCCTGTACCCTTTATTGATCTCTGGATTCTGCAATATCTGCCACATAGAAGGCATGTAATAAACATTTATTGTATACATAAATAATGTACATTTTTATACACAAAAAGATAATTTTTTCCCTCAAAGGGTATAGTGTCATATAGCCAAGGCAATATACATTGCATTCCTCTCATAGAACTACTTAAAGAGCTCTCATGATCCATTGCATACATCTCTAAATACAAAAAACTTATGTAACAAGGCCTAGTAAAGGATGTAATACATAACCAAACCAAACAAAACTTACTGCCATTGAGGAATTTCAATTCCTGGCGACCCCCTTTGGGTTTCCAAGGTGATAAATTTTTACAGATATAGACTGCCTAGTTTTCCTTCCATGGAGTGGCTATTGGGTTTGAACTGCCAACCTTCTGGTCAGAATTCAAATGCCTTAGACATCATGCCACCAGAAGTCCTTAAGTAATACACAAGAAGTGGCAAAAACTTGTTCAGAGAAGCTCAGGTTGTATCAGCTGAAACTCAAAATCATGTCGTTCTAGATTTTCACCCTCCAAATATGTTACAACTTTAAGACTTACAGGAGAGATTCAAGTAGAATATTCCTTTGGTTAGACCATTTTCTTACAGATTATTAGACAGTAAGATTTATTTCAGTCTCTGTTGTTAAGGTAAACCACACATAGGCACACACATGCACAATAAACAAAACAACAGAAATAGAGAATAAGCTCTCATGCTTTCTTTATTAATTTATGGGCTATAGGAAAATAGAAAAAACACTGGCTAGGGCAAAATGACATATATGAGAATAATTGCTTATAAAAATAAATCGAAAAATATTGTATGAGCCCATTATTGTAAAAAGTCAAGGAGAGGTTTACTTAGAGAAGGAAACTCACTTTGTAGATTACTAGGGATGGAAGGGAAGAGGAGAACAAAAATTTTGGACTAGTTTAGGGTCACAGGTTGATTTGGGTGAGGGGAGGACAGTAGGGAAAGAGTCTGTGACCATCATGATGACATTTGGGAAAAGGAGAGCACTGAAACATGCACATAAGATAGGTTGTTGTTGTTAGGTGAGGTAGAGTTGTTTCCAACTCATAGTGACTCCATTTACAGCAGAATGAAACACTGCCCGATCACGTGCCAGCTCCATGATCCTTGCTATACTTGATCCCATTGTCACAGCCACTGTGTCAATCCATCTCGTCGAAGGCCTTCCCCTCCTTCGTTGACCTTCCACCTTACCAACCATGACATCCTTCTCTAGGGAATGGTCCCCTCTGACAACATGACCAAAGTAGGTGAGACAAAGTCTGGCCATCCTAGCTTCCAAGGAGCATCTCAGCTGCACTTCCTCCACGACAGATCTGTTAGTTCTTTTGGCAGTCCATAGTACCTTCAGAATTCTTTGCCAGCACTACAACTCAAAAGCATCAACTCTACTTTGGTCTTCCTTATTCATTATCCAGCTCTCACATGCATACAAAGCAATTGGAAATATCATGGCTTGTGTTAGGCACACCTTAGTCCTCAAGGAGACATCCTTGCTCCTCAGAATTTGAAAGAGTTCCTTCGCAGCTGACCTGCCCAGTGCTACAAGTCGTCTAATGTCTTGACTGCTGCTTCCATTGACCTCAATTGTAGAACCAAGCAACTTGAATTCTTTGACAACATTAATATTTTCTCCATTTATCATGATGCTGCTTATTGGTCCAGTTGTGAGAATTTTTGTCTTCTTTATATTTAGATGTAATCCATACTGCAGACTGTGTTCCTCAATCTTTATCAGTAAGTGCTTCAAGTCATCCTCATTTTCAGCAAGCAAAGTTGTATCGTCTGCATATCTCGGGTTGTTAATGATTTTTTCCTCCAATCCTGATGCCACATTTTTCTTCATATAGCCCAGTTTCTGAGATTATTTGCTCAGCATATAGATTGAATAAGTACGGGGAAAGGATACAACCCTGACGCGCTCCCTTCCTGATTTTAAACCATACCGTGTCTCCTTCTTATGTTTGAACAACAGCCTCCTGATCAAGATACAGGTTCCTCATGAGTACAATCAAGTGTTCGGGAATTCCCATTCATCTCAATGTTATCCATAATTTGTCATGATCCACATAATCAAATGCCTTTGCATAGTCAATAAAGCACAAGTAAACATCTTTCTGGTATTCTTTTCATTAAGCCAAGATCCAACTGACAGCAGCTATGATTTCCCTTGTTCCACATCCTCTTCTGAATTCAGCTTGCACCTCTGAAAGTTTTCTGTCAATATACTGCTACAATCATTCTTGAATTATTTTCAGTAAGATCTTACTTGTGTGTGATATTAATGATATTGTTCAATAATTTCCATATTCTGTGGGATCACCTTTCTTTGGAATGGGTACAAATATGGATCTCTTCCAATCAGTTGACCAGGTAGCTGTCTTCCAAATCTCTTGGCATAACCAAGTGAGTGCTTCCAGTGGGGCATCTGTTTGTTGAAATATCTCAATAGGTATTCCTTCAATTCCTGGAGGCTTGATTTTCACCAATTCCTTCATTGCAACTTGGGTATAAGATGTAGAAAATAGAAGTTCCAGTAAGATGGTGGAAAAGGCATAAAGACTGCACCAACCCTCTTCAACAAAGAAAATGGGGGGGGGGCAATTTATACAGATACAGAAGATAACCCTGGAGCCCTGAGCTTTAAGGGAAGAATATAAAAGTGGAATAAACTCCAACTAGTAGAAGAATTTGCATGAAAACAGCAAAAAAGGAGACATACAGAGCTGTGCTCTGGCAGTGATCCTGACAGCACAGGCAACTTGGATATTGCCAAGTGGTGTTAAGACCTAAGAATTAACCTAAAAATCAGCCCTGCTAGCCAGGGGTTGCATAGAAGACTGCACTGGTAGCTGGTGAAAGAAGGAGAAACAGCAAAGAGGAAGGTAAGCTGAGCTGTGGAATTTTATGTGTCTGGAGTGTACAGCCATTTTGAATGTTTTCAAGCAGTTTGACCATTTTGGATATTTAAAGCAACAACATTCTATCAGATTCCAGGGACCTAAGAATAGGTTCCACTTGCCAGACTGCAAGGACATTCTAGACACAAAGGAATGGAAAAGTGTGATATTCCTCTTGTTACTCATATACCTCACACTCTTTTGGTGAACAGAGGTGCGGCCATCCCTCACTCCCACATCTACCTACTGGGACAGCAGGAATTTCATTCCAGTCTCTGAACTCAGAGGGAGCCTATGTGCCCTGCTCCACCATTCCCAGATTCTTTTCTTTTCCTTTTTTTTTTTTCAAATTTCTTTGTTTTTTGTCTCTTTTAAAATTATTATTATTATTATTATTATTATTATCATCATCATCATTTTTATTTTTATTCTTTATTCTTCCCTTCCTAGGTTTTAGTTTTCAGCTTTTTTTCTCTTCCTATTCCTGGTTCCAATTCTTTTCTTTCTTGTAGTTAACCCTGTTCCTTGTTTTTCTTTTTACACTTTTTCCATTTCTTTCTTCATTATTCTTCTATTCTATCTTTTTTCTCTTAACTTCCCTCTCCACAGATATTACAGTTTTGTTTTGTTTCTTTGGTTATTGTTACTGTGTGATTACATGCTGTGTTTTTTGTCCATTTGCTTTTACTTTCTGATAGTTATTCAATTATTATTCTTGTCTAACTGAGCAGGAGACAGCAACAGTGCCCATACACCACAATTACACCTGCACCTCCTGCAACTTCACTTACTGAGTGAGAGCCACTACTTCCTTCTCCACCAACTGGTCAACAATAAACAACCATCAAGAAGAAACTAACTCACACTCACTGCTCATCATAAAGAGTTAACAAAGTTCTAAATACAACAATGCCACAATGTCTCGAAGTCAACAGACCATAGTAGTTCACACAAAGAAGCAAAATAAAGTGGTGGAAACAAGGAAGCAGAATATGGACCCAGAACACATCCCTGAGGAAGAAGCAGCATTGGAACTCCCTGATAAAGAATTCAAAAGAATTATATTTAGGTATTTTCAAAGGATTGAGAGACAGACAAAGGAAAACATTGACAAACTTAAGGAAAACACAGACAAAATCCTAAAACAATTTCAGAAGAAAATACAAGAACAAAATAACAAAATAAATGAAAAATTAGAGAAATGATTCAAAATCTACAGATAGAAATCCAGAAGATTAATATTTAATTTTCAGAAATATGTAACACATAGAAAGGGCAAAGGAGTAGACTTGAATCAATGGAAGACAGAATTAATAAGATTGAAGAAAAATACCTCAATACTTCTTTGGAATGGGATCAATCAGAAAAAAAGATCAAAACAAAATGAAGAAAATCTAAAATCCATGTGGGACACCATCAAAAGGAATAATGTATGTGTCGTTGGAATTCCAAAACAGGAAGAGAAAAATAAAACCTCTGAGAAAATTGCCCAAGGTTTGCTGGAATAGATCTTCCCTGATATGATAAAATATGACAATATATACATTCAGGAAGTCCAATTAACCCAAAACAGGACAGACACCAAAAGAAAAGCACCAAGACATATCATGAAGAAACTCATCAAAAACAAAGACAAAGAAAGAATCCTGAAAGCAGCACCAGAAAATCCTACCAAACATTCAGACAAGAACAGATACCAACCTACTCAAACTATTTCAAAACATAGACAAGATGGAATCATCCCTAATTCATTTTATGAAGCAAGAATAACTTTGATACCAAAACCAGGCTAAGACATGACTCAAAAGGAAAACTACAGAATAATATCCCTCAGGAATAGAGATACAAAAATCTTCAACAAAATCCTAGCTAATGGACTCCTACAACATATTAAGAAAATAATTCATTATGACCAAGTGGGATTTATATCAGGTATTCAAAGATGGTTCAACACTAGAAAAACCATCAACCTCATCCACCACATAAACAAAACAAAGAAAAAGAACCACATAATCATATCAATTGATGCAGAAAAGGCATTTGATAAAATCCAACACTCATTCCTGATCAAAACTCTCATAAAAATAGGAATGGAAGGGACATTCCTCAACATAATAAAGGGCATCAATACAAAACCAAGAGCCAACATTATTCTCAATGGAGAGAGACTGAAACCATTCCCCTGGCAAACAGGAACCACACAAGGATGCCCTCTATCATCACTTCTATTCAACATTTTACCTGAAGTCCTAGCCAGGGCAAGGAGGCAAGAAAGGGAAAGCAAAGGTATCCAAATTGATAAAGAAGAAGTCAAACTATCCCTATTTCCTGATGATATGATACTGTACCTAGAAAACCCAAGAGACTTAGTTAAAAAATCTACTGGAACTAATTGAGAGATTTAGTATCATAACAGGATACAAGATCAACATCCAAAAATCAGTTGAATTCCTCTACACCACCAAAGAGATTGCTGACAATGAAATAAGGAAATCAATTCCACTTACAATAGCTACCAAAAAAAAAAAAAAAAAATACTTGGGAATAAATCTTACCAGGGACACATGTCAAAAGACCTGTACAAAGAAATCTATAAAAGACCACTTCAAGAAACCATAAGGTATCTACACAAATGGAAGAACATACCACATTCATGAGTAGGAAGATTGAATATTAGGAAGATGTCAATACTACCCAAAGCAACCTATACATTCAATGCAATCCCAATCCAGATCCCATCAATATTTTTTAAGGATACAGAAAAACCAATCACTAACTTTACATGTAAAGGAAAGAGACCTTGGATAAGCAAAGCACTATTGAAGAAGAAGAGCAAAGTAGGAGGTCTCACATTGCCAGATCTCAAAACCTACTATAGAGCCACAGTAGTCAAAACTGCCTGGTATTGGTACAATGACAGACACATAGACCAATGGAATAGAATTAAGAACCCAGAAATAGATCTATCAACCTATGGTCAGCTGATCTTTGATAAAGGGCCCAAATCCATTAAACAGGGAAGAGAATTTTTGTTTAATAAATGGTGCTGGCAAAACTGGAGATCAATTTGCAGAAAAATGAAACAAGATCTGTACCTCACACCATACACAAAAACAAACTCCAGATGGATCAAAGACTTAAATATGAAACCTAAAACTATAAAGTTCCTCAAGGAAGAGTGGGGGAAATTTAGGGGCATTAATATATGGCATAAATAGATTATCAAGCATAACACAAAGTACACAAACAGCAGAAGAGAAACTAGATGAATGGGACCTTCTAAAAAGTAAATTTTTATGTTCTTCCAAAGATTCTCCAGAAGAGTCAAAGAGAACCTGTTGTTGTTGTTAGATTCTGTCTAGTCATCTCCAGCTCATGTGCACAGTAGAATGAAACACCACTTGGTCCTGAGCCAGCTCCAAGATTCTTGCTACACTTGAGCTCATCACCACTGCCACCATGTCAATCCATCTCGTTGAGGGCCTTCCCCTCTTCTGTCAACCCTCCACCTTACCAGGCATGACATTCTTCTCCAGAGAATGGCCCCTTCTGACAACATGACCAAAGTAGGTGAGATGAAGTCTGGACATTCTCGCCTCCAAGGAGCATTCTGGCTGCACCTCCTCCAGGACAGACCTGCTAGTTCTTTTTGCAGTCCATGGTACTTTCAGCATTCTTCGCCAACACCACAGCTCAAAAGCATCAACTCTTCTTCAGTCTTTCTTATTAATTGTCCAGCTCTCACATGCATATGAGGCGATTGGAAATACCATGGCTTGTGTCAGCTTCACCTTCATCCTCAAGGAGACATCTTTTCTCTTCAGTACTTGAAAGAGGTCCTTCACAGCCAATTTGCGTGCTATACATCGTCTGATGTCCTGACAGCTGCTTCCACTGATGTCGAATATAGAACCAAGCAATGTGAAGTCTTTGACAATTTCAATCTTTTTTCCATTCATTGTAATGCTACTTATAAGTCCAGTTGTGAGGAATTCTGTTTTCTTTATATTGAGATGAAATCCATACTGCACAGTGTATTCTTCAATCTTCATCAGTAAGTACTCAAGTCATCCTCACTTTCAGCAAGAAAAGTTGTATTGTCTGTGAATCTCAGGTTGTTAATAATTCTTCCTCCAATCCTGATGTCACATTCTTCTTCATATAGTTCAGCCTTTTGGAATAATTGCTCAGCATACAGATTGAATAAGTATAGTGAAAGGATACAATCTTGATGCACTCCCTTCTTGATTTTAAGCCATGCAGTGTTCCCTTTTTCTGTTTGAATGACATCTTCCTGGTCTATGTATAGGTTCCTATGAGTACAAGTAATTGTTATGGAATTTCCATTCTTCTCCATGTTCCCCACAATTTGTTATGATCCACACAACCAAATGCTTTTGCATAGGCAATAAAACACAAATAAACATCTTTCTGGTATTCTTTGCTTTGAGCCAAGATCCATCTGACATCAGCAATGATATCCCTCATTCCACATCCTCTTCTGAATCCAGCCTGTACCTCTGGAAGTTCTCTGTCAATATACTGGTGCACCCGTTTTTGAATTATCTTCAGTAAGATTTTACTTGCATGTGATATTAATGATATTGTTTTGTAGTTTCCACATTCTGTGGGATCACCTTTCTTTGTAATGGGTACAAATATGGGTCTCTTCCAGTCAGTTGGCCAAGTAGCTGTCTTCCAAATCTCTTGGCATAACCATGTAAGGGCCTCCAGTGAAACATCCATTTGTTGAAACATGGGTATTCCATCAATTCCTGAAGTCTTGTTCTTTGCCAATTCTTTCAGTGCGGCTTTGGCTTCTTCCTTCAATACCATTGATTCTTGAACATAAGTCACATCCAGAAATGGGTGAAGTTGTACCAGTTATTTTTGGTAGAGTGACTCTGCATTTTCCTTCCATCTTCCTTTGAGACTTCCCGAATCATTCAATATTTTGCCCATTGAATCTTTCAATATTGCAACTCGAGGCTTAAATTTTTTCCTCAGTTCTTGCAGCTTGAGAAATGCAGAGTGTGTTCTTCTCTTTTGGTTTTCTAACTCCAGTGCTTTGCACATTTCATTATAGTAATTGCCTTTCTCTGCTCAAGCTGTTCTTTGAAATTTTCTGTTCAGTTCTTTTATCTTGTCATTTCTTCCATTTGCTTTAGCTACTCCCCACTCACGGCAAGTTTCTGAACCCCTTCTGACATCCATTTTGGTCTTTTCTTTCTTTCTCATCTTTTTAATAACCTCTTGCTTTCTTCATGGATAATGCTCTTGATGTCATCCCATTCTGGGTTTCAGTCATTGGTGTTCAATGCGTCAAAGCTGTTCTTTATATGAACTCTAAATTCAGGAGGGATATATTCAAGGTCATATTTTGACTCTTGTGTACTTGTTTTAATTGTCTTCAACTTCAAGTTGAACTTGCATATGAGGAGTTGATGGTCTGTGCCACAATCAGCTCCTGGCTTTGTTTTGGCTGAAGATATTGAGCTTTTCCTTTGCCTCTTGTAACAGATGTCAATGTGATTCCTGTGTGCTCCATCTGGAAAGATCTATTTGTATAGCCACCATTTGTGTTGTTGAAAAAAGGTATTTGCAGAGAATAAATCATTGGTCTTGCAAAATTCTGTCATACAATCTCCAGTGTTATTTCTGTCACCAAAGCCAAATTTTCCAACAACTAGTGATTCTTCTTTGCTCCCAACTTTTGCATTCCAATTAGCAGTGATAAGCAACACATCTTGATTGCATGTTTGGTCAATTTCAAACTGCAGAAGTTGATGAAAATCTTCAATTTCCTCATCTTTGGCTTTGATGGTTGGTGCATAAATTTGAATAATAGTAGTATTAATGGGTCTTCCTTGTAGACATATGGATATTATTCTATCACTGACAGCATTGTACTTCAGGACAGATCTTGAAACATCTGTTGTGATGATGAATGCCAAACCATTTCTCTTCAATTTGTCATTCCCAGCATAGTAGATCATATGGTTGTCTGGTTCAAAATGCCCAGAAGCAATCTATTTCAGCTCACTAATGCCTTGGATATCAATCTTTATGTGTTCTATTTCATTTTTAAACTTCCAATTTTCCTAGATTCATACTTTGTACATTCCATATTCCAATTATTAATGGATGTTTGGAGCTGTTTCTCCTCAATTTGAGTCATGCCATGTCAGCACATGGAGGTCCAGAAAGACTTACTTTATCCAAATCTTTAAAGTTGGTTCTACTCTAATGAGGCAGCTCTTTCCCAGTTCTGGGGCTTGTCTTCCTGCACTGTGTCTGACAATGTTTCGAAGTTATTCATAAAGTTGCCCAGCAATGTGTCAGGCAGTGTTTCTCTGCTATTCATAAGGTTTTTCCTGGCCAGTTTTTGAGAAGCAGATGGCCTTCTCCTTCTTCTTAGTCTGTAAGCTTCATTGAAACCTGTGTGCCATGTGCAACTCTGCTGGTGTCTGAAACACCAGTGGCACAGCCTCAAGCCTCACAGCAATGTACAAGCCTCACAGGATGACAAACTAACAGACAACTTTGTCTCTCTTAGCTGTTGGAAACCTCTGCATCCTCCCCTTACCTAATTCCTACCTGGAACCTACCACTCTGTGATCCCCAGCGACTTCCTCCTTTTCCTGGCTCTAGGGGGTTGGGGCCTGCTTTGCCTCCAGCCCCTTTTTACTTGGATATACTGCCACTCCTGAGGTCCCCAAAGGCACTCCTGCTCCCTCCCTTTCCAGGGTCTAGGATGTTTGGGGCTTAACCTTGCCTCCTGTAGACTTTTTTTTTTTTTTTTTTTTTTTTGACCTCTTCAGTCTTCTTTTGTTATGAGTCTGTTCATATTTTCTACCTCAGTCTGTGTTAGTTCAGGTAAGTAGTGTGTTTCTAGAAATGTTTCCATTGCTCTAGGTTTTCAAATTTTTTGGAGTAGAGTTCTTCAAAGTATCTTGATATTAATCTTTTTATTTTGCTTGGTTTGGTTGTGACATCACCCCTTTGATTTCTTTTTCATGTTATTTCCATCATCTCCTTTTCCTTTGTTTTTTCCAGTGGTTTGTCAATTTTGTTAATCCTTTCAAAGAACTAACTTCTAGTCTTTTTGGTATTTTCTATTTCATTTATTTCTTCTTGAATCTTTATTATTTCTTTTCTTCTGGTGACTGTAGGCTTTTTTTTTTTTTTTTTTTCTAATTGTTGGAGATATTGGATTAAGGCTCTTCCTTTTTGATCTGTGCATCACTATAAATTGCCCTCTGATTACTGATTGCTGTGTCCCAAAGATTTTGGTATGTTGTGTTTTCATTCTAGGAATTTTTTAATCTCATTTTTTATTTCTTCTATTACCCACTCATTTTCAAGGGGGGTTTTTACTCAGTTTCTATGTATTTGCTCTTTTTCCATTGGTCTGCCTATTGTTGACTTCTAAGTTTATAGCATTGTGATCTGAGAAGATGCTTTGCAGCATTTCAATGATTTTAATTTTACTGAGGTTTGCTTTGTAGCCTAACATATGATCTGTCTTGGAGAACATTCCATATATGCTGGAAAATAATGTGTATGTTGCTATCGTTGAGTGAAGTGCCCTGTTGATGTCTATAAGGTCAAGTTGGTGGTACTCTATTGTTAATTCTTCTGCATCTTTGTTGAGATTCTTTCCAACTTTCCTATCTCCTATTGAAAGTGGTATATTAAGGTTTCCTACTATAACTGTGGAGTCATCTATTTGTCTTTTCAATTCTGTTAAAGTCTACTTTATGTATTTAAGGGCTATTTCATTGGATGCATAGATATTTATTGCAGTTATGTCTTCTAGTTCAACTGATCCCTTAATCATTATACAATGTCCTTCCTTGTCTCATGTGGTCATTTTTACCTTAAAGTCTATTTTGCCAGAAATTAATATTGCCACTCCTGCCCATTTTTTATTACTATTTAGTTGGTATATCTTTTTCCAACTTTTGAATTTTAGTCTCTTTTTGTCTTTGTGTCTAATGTGAGTCTCTTCTAGACAACATATTGATGGAGTCTTTTGTAGACAGCATATTGATGAGTCATGTTTTCTTATTTAGTTTGCAACTCTCTGTGTGCATTTAATCCATTTATGTTCAATATAATTTTTGACAAGTATGAATTTATTGATATCATTTTGTTATGTGATTTTCCATGGTGTTCCTGATTTCTTTGTTGCATGTAATTTTCAGTGGTGAGCTCATTTTGTTTATGAGTCATTTTATCATCTCCTTTGTTGCTATTGTTTTAGTATTTGCTAAATATTTCTGGTTGTCCTCTTCTTTATTTTGATGAAAAGGTTAATAAATTTTCTTTGAGGTTTGCCTGTGATGTATTATTTTCTTCCCAAGTTTAAAACAGTCTGTTCTATCTTGCAATTGTCCTGAAGTCCTCACCATTCAGAAGCTTTATAACTATATTATTTGTCTTCTGTGTTTGGTTTGTAGTTGTCCTCATTTAACAATTGATATTTCTGTCTATTTATAGTCTTGTAAGCCTATTTTATTTTGGATATTTCTATAAATATAACGGGATAGGAGCTCTGGTGGCATAGTGCCTAAGACATTTGACTGCTAACTAGAAGGCTGGCATTCAAACCTACAAGCCACTCCTTGGAAGGAATGTTAGACTATCTACTCCCCTAGGGATACCACCTCAGAAACCCAAGGAAGGGTCACTATGAGTCAAATAGGACTTGATAGTAGTGAGTTTGGTTTTGTTTTATAACTGGGTTTATTTCTGGGTTATATCATCATTGGTGTTGTTTGTTATTTTTGGTTCTGTATCAGAATGATTATCTTTAAGATCTTTTGTAAGGTTGGTCTTGTTTTAAAAATTTTCTAAGTTTCTGCTTATCTGGAAATCTAATTTCACTCTTATATTTGAGGGACACTTTTGCTGGGTATATAATTACTGGTTAGACATTTTGCTTGTTTGTTTCAGGGTTTTATATATATTTCATTCCACTGCCTTCCTGCCTGCTTGGTTTCTGCCCAGAAATTAGAGCTTAGTCTCATTGGTTGCCCTTTATAGGTCACTTTTTCTTTTTCACATACTGTTTTCAAGATCCTTTCTTTGTCTTTGGGTTTGGTGAACTTGATTATGAGTTTTTCTTGGGGGGTCTACCCTGCTTGGGGTATATTGAACTTCATGAAGGAATATATTCTTATCTTTCATCATATTAGGGAATCTCTCTTCCAACAAATCTTTGACAATTGTCTCTGTAGTTTTATTTATCTCTTCCTGTTCTGGAATTCTGATTACATGTAGGTCATTCCTCTTGAGTGTATCTCACATGTATTTTAGGCTTTCTTCATTTTGCTTTGATCATTTGTCTAATCAATCCCTTAACAAAGTAGTATTGAGGTATTTGTCTTCAATATCATTAATTCTGCTTTCCCT
>NW_006922351.1:881094-882884 GCF_000298275.1 Orycteropus afer afer
GTTTAGCTGATATTGGCTGCTATCATTGGTCAGATGGTGGAAAATCAAGTGGTGGCCCTCACTCAGTGGGTGGGGCTTCCAGGTATGGTTAAATTGTGTGGGAACAGTTGCTGTCTTCCAACCAGTTAGATTAAAAAAAAAAAAAAAAAGCTCAAAAAATACTAAAAACAAGAGAACAAATAACTCAAACCAACATAAAGAAATGCTAACAATCTTAAAAGAAATGCAATAAATGAGAAGGAAAATTTTCAAAATATTTAAAAAATAAGATAAAAGAGAGAGAAAAAAACATGTTTGTGAAAGGAGGAATGAGAGGAGAGAGCAAATGTAAAAGAATAGCATAGAAAAAAAAAAGGAAAATTTTCAAAAGGAAAAAACAAGGGATGGGAAGAACCAAAAGAAAGAAAAAAAAGTGATATCAGGAAAATGGGAGAGAAGAAAGAAGAAGACAAGAACTAAGGATGGGAAAGAAGAGAAATAAACAGGAAGAAAGGAGGGGTTAAAAAGAATAATTTAAAAACAAACAGTCAAAACTTAAACTGTAGGTTGCAGGGCAAGACACTCAGGCTCTTTCAGGGCACAAAGTGGGATGTATGTAATTCCTGCTGGACAAGAAAGTGGGTGGTGCCAGGGCATGGCCCCACATCAGTGCACCAAGAATGTGTGGGTTATAAGTGTAACAAGGGGGAATATCACACCTCTCCAGGAATCAGCCTCCAGTGTGGCTGTCTGTGCTATCCTTGGCAAGCAGATTCCACTCCTATGTAGTAGACCAGATAAGAATGCCAGTTGGATATATTCAAAATGGCTTTGCCCTCAAGACAGCCCTTGGAGTCCACAGGTCAGTTTGTTTCCTTCTTTTCTGGTCATTTGGCACCAATGTCCTTGTCCATTCAGTCTTCAGTGAGCAGAGCTGATTCTTAAGTTGCTAATGGGCTATACTCAAAGTGGCCTTGCCCTTAGGACAGCCTGTCGTCCACAGGTCCATTTGTCTCCTTATTCCCTATTTTCATTCAGGTTCTTCTACTAATTGGTATATAATCCACTTCTTTATCCTTGCCTTCAAGTCTCAGGGTTCTTGGACAGTCTTCTGTATAGATTTCAATTGGTTTCTAGGTGCCTTGTTGCAGAGGATCTGTGTACCTAGTCTGCTTATTCCTCCATCTTCCCAAACCTGATTGCAAAGCATGTTAACATTTCTAATGCCTATGGAAAAATTATGCATGTACACTGTTTTGGTTACCTTGTGGTGCTCTAACAGAAAATACCACAAATGGGTGCTTTGAACAAAGAGGATTTTATGCTCTTACTGTTCGGAGGCTAGAAATCCAAGTTAAGAATGCCAGGCTCTAGGGGCTTGGTGTAAACGCCTTGAACTTGAGCTTCAGCTCTGTCTCTTGCTCCTGGTACACTGGAGATAGAAGTGTCTCTTCACTCAGGCAGATGCTGACTACTGAAGCTAGTAAGCCCAAGGTTGATAAATAAAATGGCACAATCTCATTATTATGACAACCCATCAGATCACTAACTGAAGTCCAGTGACAGTCTCAAGATCAACAGGAAACATGGCAGACTGCTAAATGAAGACTTGGCTACACGGAGAGTCCAAGTGTGCCAAAATGCTGCAGACCATTCCCAAAGCTTCTCCTTATATACTGGAAGCAGAACACATCTCCAAAGAAGCTACTCAGCTGCTTGTGGCAGATTCCACCATAGAAATGATTGTCAGTCTCATCATGGGAAATAACTACAACCAGCTGCCCAGCAACACAAAACCAGGCCCAGCTAAA
>NW_006922351.1:883284-884840 GCF_000298275.1 Orycteropus afer afer
TCATAAGATTTTATAAAAACTCTTATGTATTTATATGTGTTATAAAAATGTCCATATGTATTTAGTGGAGCTAGTAGTGTGTAAAGTTATGACAACTTCTTAGCCATAACCAAACAGCTTGAGAAATTAAGTCATTGGGCCTGCAGAAATTGGATCATGGTCACTGGGGGTATCAAGCTCTATTGCCATCATATAGTACACAAAAACATTGTTTTACATCCTACTTTGCTGAACAGGGAATGGGACCTTGAAAGCCATTTAAGAAGCAACTACTTGTTGCTCCTCATCTAGAGAAAAAAAGAGTGGATAAAATCAAAGATGCAGATGCATAGAAACAATTAGTCTGAGAGACCGTGGATGATAGGAAATTCAGCTATATTACCCTGAGACCAGAAGTACTAGATAGTACCCACTACCACTGCCAACCACTTGGAAAGGGATGAGAAGTAGAGATCTTGTATAGAGTAGGAGAAAAAACATGGAACAAAACTCAAAAAAAGACCAGGTTTACTGCTCCAAGAGAAACTGGTGAAACCCTTGAGACTGTGGCCCCTACTCAGCCTTTGGGCCTAGAATTGAACTCAATTCCATGATGTAACTTTCAGCCAAACAATAAACAAGTCTCCAAGGTGAACGATTACACTAGGAAGGTGCAATATTAAGAGTAGTCAACCATGGAAGATTAGAAGGGCAGTACTTGCACAGGGAGAAAGTTCAGAAGGCAAAAAATGGATAGGAAGAATGACACAGGGAAAAAATCACCACAAGGAGGAAGTGGGAAGAGAACTGCTACATTGTGGGGATTCCAATCAATGTTACACAGCTAAATGTGCATGAATGGTTGAAGGGAAAATGAATTTGCTCTGTAAATTTCACCGACATCACAATTGAAAAAAAAAAAAAGAAAGAAAGAAACCGTCTTCAATTATATTATTATATGAATTTTGTTTTAATTCAAATTGATAGTACATTTATACACTAAGGATTTTTTCTGAAATACTTTAGAAAAGTTTAGATATCAGGACACTCAAATTTTAATATAATATGGGTTTATATTAAACTAAAGTTCCTGGATAAAAATAATGGAGAAAAAAATTGAATTCAAATTGCATTATGTGAATACTTGCTCGTATCAAAATGAAAAAGAAAACCCACTGCCATCGAGTCAATTCTGACTCATAGTGGCTCCCATGGGGTTTCCAGGTCTGTAAGTCTTTATGGAAGTAGATTGCCTCATCTTCCTCCCATGTAACAGATGGTGAGTTTGAACTTCTGAATTTCTGGTTAGTAATTAAATATCTTACCCACTAGGCCACCAGAGCTTCTTATCTGCTTGTACAGTCATAATGCAAATAAAAAAACAAAAACCAAACTCACAGCCATCGAGTCCATTCTGACTCATAGCAATCCCTCCTTGGATTTCCCAGGAGGTATCACTATGGAAGTAGATTGCCTAACTTTCTTTCTGAGGAGTGGCTGGTGGACTTAGATGGCCAGCCTTGTGGTTAGGAGTCAGATGCCTTAAATACTATGCTACCAGAACTTCCATCATGAGC
>NW_006922351.1:884940-886271 GCF_000298275.1 Orycteropus afer afer
ATGGGGCAATCTACTTCCGTAGTGATACTGCCTCGGAAACCCAAAGAGGGGTCGCTATGAGTCGGGTCTGACTCGACGGCACATAACAACAACAACATTCTTAAGTGTACTGGCTCAAAATTATTGAGCTCCACTGTTGTCAAATCTTCTACTTACCAGTAAAATACAAGGACAAAAAGGTAAATCCTAAGATAGCTGGCTTTAAAAAGATACATCAATAATAAGAGAAAGAGAGAACAAGAACCTCATTGGGAGGGTAATAGATTTCAAAGATTTAGCCCAGCAAAGTTCCTAAGCCCCAAAAGCAAAAAAAAAAAAAGCAGAAAAAAGAAAACTTCAGGACAAAAATCAAAATTCAGAGCTGCCAAAGTATATTATCTTAAAAGGAAAAAAAAAAAAAAAAAAGCAGATGCAGATAACAGGGAAATGTCACCATATTGAGGAGAAAAATGGTAATAGATGTTGCATTTTGTAGATGAAGACCTCAGAGGATCTATTATCAAAAACTGAAAGGAAATCATATTTAAAGAATTAAAGGAAAATATAATAATGAATCCAAAAATACAGAATCAAATAAGGTCATACAAATGATTTTTTTTTTTTTAAAAAAAGAGATCCAAATAAGAAATATAAACTTAAAATATGCCATAACTGAAATGAAAAATTTAATAGAAATGCTTAGAAGTAGATTTGAAGTGGCAGAACAAATAATTAATGATCTTCAAAAAATATCAATAGATATATATTTTTTCAATCAAAAGAACAAAAGAGAAAAAATTGATGAATACAAGAAAAATGATGAGCAAAGTAGCATCAGAAAGTTGCAGGACACCATCAAGTGTCTCAATATACATGTAATGGAAGTCTCAGAAAAAGAGAAGAGAGAGAAAGGGGCAGAAAAAAATATTTGAAGAAATAATAGTTAAAAGATTCCTAAATTGATGAGTGAAAATCTCTCTACAAATCTGAGAAATAAAGTTAACCACAAGCAGAATTAATACAAAAAATCCATACTTAGACATATCAAACTATTGATGAAAGACAATTAGTAAATTTTGAAAGAAGCCAGAGAAAACAATTTGTCACATATAGAAGATATAGAAGCAGGGTATGAGTAAGATAAATGAATGACTTCTCATCTGAAACAATGGAGTCCAGAAAGTAGTGGAATGAGATATTTAAAGTTCTACAAACAAACAACAGAAAACATGAAAACAAACAATTCTACCTCCAGAAAACTATCCATTAGAAACATAAGCCAATAAAAGATTGGGAAACTGAACTGAACTGAGTAAGTTGAGGTGAACTGCCAAGTGTATTGTTTTGATGCC
>NW_006922351.1:886371-887068 GCF_000298275.1 Orycteropus afer afer
ACTCTGTGGTGAAAACTGGTTATAAAGTTTGGCCAAGGTGAGTCACTTCTCAGATAGCTTTTTGTGCCTAAGCATGCTATTAAACTGCTGCCTCACCATCGGAAACACATTCTGGAAGAGGGGTCTTTTTCCTTCTATAACCACCTAAAATTTAAGCTAAAAGCTTGTCTGGAATCCAGAACCAAAAGAGGCTCACCTTATATAATCAGAACCTATACCAAATGCTTTCCTTGCCTCCGAATATCCTTCTTCATATTTCCCCAACTTACATCTTATATCTACAAAATCCTTTTAGTGTCTTTTCCTGGAAAATCAGCCCTCAGTAATGCCAGAAATCAAATATAAAAGAGTATAAAACCAAAAAGCAAACTCACTGCCGTCAAGTGGGATCTGACTCATAGTGGCCCCTCCTTGGGTTTCTGAGGCAGTATCACTATAGAGTAGGTTGCCCAATCTTCCTTCCAAGAAGTGGCTGGTGGGTTTGAATGCTAGCCTTCTGGTTAGCAGTCAAATGTCTTAGGCACTACACCACCAGAGCTCCCATGAAAGAATATTGTTGTTGTTATGTGCTGTGGAGTTGGACCCAACTCATAGCAACCACTCCTTGGGTTTCCGAGGTGGTATTACTATGGAAGTAGATTGTCTAACCCTCCTTCCAAGGAGTGACTAGTGAGTTTGAACCACCAGCCTTCTGGTT
>NW_006922351.1:887436-890176 GCF_000298275.1 Orycteropus afer afer
CATTTTCTCTTTATAACAGTCTTACAAGAAACATATTTCTTATAGCTCTTCTCTTCTCACATAAGTAAAATAAAACTGAAAGAAATTTAATTTTTTGTCCAAAATCATACAGCCTAGACTTGACTGAGATCTTAAAATGTCTATAAGAATTTCTATTGTATATTTGCATTTTTTGTTCCAGAAATGATCATTCTATTTTAAAGCCATTATGAAAGCCAAACCACCCCCAAAGAAGATGGAGATTTTTCTTAATTTATTCCATTTATTTTGAAAGCAACAAAGTAATTGTATATTATCAAGAAAATTATTATTATTATTAGAAATTTTATTTAAACTGTATTTAACATTCTGATTTTTTTTTTCTTTTTTATAGATTTGGTAAAATACTTACAATATTTTATTATCTATTTACCTTATGATCCTTCTGAGGGAAATCATCATTGTATTATTATTTCCTAGTAGTGTACATTGCTTGTCATTTCTCGAGGTGAAAGAATTGAAGGAAAAATTCAAGACTCAAGGTGCAACATTGAATGATTCTATGGAAAAACATATTGAATGATCAAAAGAAGATGGAAGGAGTGCACAGAGTTACTGTACAAAAAATAATTGGTCAATGTTCAGCTATTTCAGGAGGTGGCATATGATCAAGACCCAATGATATTGAAGGAAGACGTCAAAGTTGCACTGAAAGAACTGTTAAAAACAAGGCTCCAGGAATTGACAGAATACCCACTGAGATGTTTCAACAAATGGATGTTACGCTAGACATACTTACTCATCTACGCCAAGTAATTTGGAAGACAGCTACCTGGTCAACTAACAGGAAGACATTCATATTAGTACCCATTCCAAGAGAGGTGATCCAACAGAATGTGGAAATTGTCAAACAGTGTCATTAATATCAAATGCAAGTAAAATCTTGCTGAAAATACTTCAAAAATGTTTGTGGCCATACATTGACAAAAGGCTACCAGAAATACAAGCTGGATTCAGAAAAGGGCATGGAATGAGGGATATCATTGCTGATGTCACATGGATCTTGGGTGAAAGCAAAAGATGTCAGAAAGATGTTTACTTGTGTTTTTTGACTATGCAAAGGCATTCAACTGAGTGGATCATAACAAATTATGGATAACATTCCAAAGAATGGAAATTCCACAACACTAAATTGTGCTCATGAGGAACCTGTAGACCAGGGGGATGTCATTTGAAACAAATAAGGGAATACTGCACAGTTTAAAATCAGGAAGTGTGTATCTGGGATGTATCCTTTCACCATACCTATTTAATCTGTATGCTGAGCAAATAATCCAAGAAGCTGGACTATATGAAGAAGAATGCAGCATTAGGATTGGAGAAAGACTTATTAACAACCTGCGATATACAGGTGACCCAGCTTTGCTTGCTGAAAGTGAAGATGGCCTGAAATGCTTAATGATGAAGATTAAAATAAAGTTTTCTTTATGGATTCCACCTCAACCTAAGGAAAATAAAAATCCTTATAACTGGACCAATAAGCAGCATCATGATAGATGGAGAAAAGATTGAGTTGTCAAATATTTAATTTTACTTGGATCCACAGTCAACATCAATGGAAGCAGCAGTTAAGAGATCAGATGTTATATTCCACTGGTAAAATCTGCTAAAAAAAAAAAAAAAAACCTCTTTAAAGTGTTAAAGACCAAAGATGTCACTGTGAAGACTAAGGTACGCCTGACACAAGCCATGATATTTTTCAATCACCTCCTATGCATGTGAAAGTTGGACAATGCTTAAGGAAAACCAAATAAATCTTGATGCCTTTGAATTGTGTTGTTCGTGAAGAATACTGAAAATCCCATGGATTGCCAGAAAAACTAACAAATCTGTCCTGGGATGAGTACAGCTGGAATGTTCCTTGGAAGCGAGAATGGCCAAACTTTGTCTCACCTACTTTGGTCATGTTGTCAGAAAGGACCATTCCCTGAAGAAGGATATTATGCTTGGTAAAGTGGAGGGTCAGTGAAAAAGGGGAAGACCCTCAATGAGATGGATAAACACAGTGACTACAAAGATGATCTCAAATATAACAACGTCTGTGAGGATAGCATGGGGTCGCTATGAGTTGGAGCAAACTCGGTAGCTCCTAAGAACAATAACAACAACAATAGTGTACATGATTTAGAAAGCCATTATTTATTTTCATTTTTGGCATATGCTAGAAAACAGTATGTTACAGATTACTTCTGTAACACAACAATATTTAAATGAGATTAATTTAGAATAAATTGCTTCAAAGGACAAAGGTACAATATGATGAGATTTAATTAATTTTCTTCAAATCTCTGGTTATTTCTAACTAGGTATCCAGAGACATAAAAGCTTTAAAATATTTCATAGTAGATAGCAGGTTTTCTATAGTTAGATATTTTCACACATTCCTGGTAATGGAGTTGGGGAAAAAATGTAAATCTAGATCATTTCATTTTGGTAATAATAGAAGTCAAGAGAAAAAGGATAACTAAAATATCTCTCATAGTGTTATCGTAAAATTTGCTGTTTCGACCAACTCAAACCTCTGATGTTTAAAACCCAGTGAGATGCAACTGGTCCATAGGAAACAGTCCAGTTTATAGACTGAGACAGACTAGGAAGAAGGAAGAGGCCATCCACTTCTGAAAGAATTGGCCAGGTAAAACCTTATGAATAGCAAAGAAACACTGTTTGGTACATTACTGCGCAACTTTTGGAATAGTCC
>NW_006922351.1:894147-897372 GCF_000298275.1 Orycteropus afer afer
GTTCGAACGACAGCCTCCTGGTCAAGGTACAGATTCCTCATGAGTACAATCAAGTGCTCGGGGATTCCCATTCTTCTCAATGTGATCCATAATTTGTCATGATCCACACAATCAAATGCCTTTTCATAGTCAATAAAACACAAGTAAACATCTTACTTATGCATATCATATGCATATTATATGCATATGAGGTTATTGAAAATATCATGGGTTGAATCAAGTGTACCTTAGTCTGCAAGGTGATGTCTTTGCTCTTAAACACATTAAAGGGGCATTTTGCAACAGATTTGCCTCATGCAATACATTATTTGATTTTTTGACTTTTTTTCCATAGGTGTTGATTGTGGATCTGAGTAAAATGAAATCCCTGACAATGTCATTTTTTTTCTCCATTTATCATGATGTTGCTTGTTGGTCCTGTTAGGAGAATTTTTTGTTTTCTTTATGTTGAGGTGTAATCCATACCAAAAGCTGTAGTCTTTGATCTTCAATAATAAATGCTTTAAGTTTTCTTCACATTCAGCAAGAAAGGTGTATCATCTGCATATCACAGGTTGTTAATGATTCTCTCTCTAATCCTGATGGCGTTTTCTTCTTCACATAATCTGGTTTCTCTGATGACTTTGAGTATATCACACCTGAATATAGACACAATCTGAGGGACAGATTTGATGCACTAGTGAGCAAAGACAAGAGAAGAGTTGTAGGATGGCATCAGGAACATCACATGTGAACAAAGCAGAAGGTCATTAAAAAACAGGAAAGGAAAAGAAGACCAAAATGGATGTCAGAAAAGACTGTAAAACTTACTCCTGAAAGGAGAGTAGCTTTAAGGAATGGAGGAAATGGTGAAGTAAAAAATCTGAACAGAATATTTCAAAGGGCGGCTTAAGAAGACAAAATATTATAATGAAATGTGAAAATACCTGTATGTGGAAAATCAAAGGACACACTTGGCATTTCTCAAGTTGAAAGAACTGAAGAAAAAATTCAAGCCTTGAGTTGCAATATTGAAGGATTCTGGTGGGAAAAGATTGAACAATGTAAGATGCAGCAAAGAAGGTGTAAGGAATATAGAGTTTCTGTATAAAAATGAATTGATTGACATTCAGGCACTTTAGGAAGGCACATATGATCAAGAACCAATGGTACTGAAGGAAGAAGTCTAAACTACACTGAAGGAACTGTTAAAAACCAAGGCTACAGGAACTGGTGCAATACCCACTTAGATATTTCAACCAAAGGATGCAGTGCTGGAAACACTTACCTCTTTATGCCAAGAAATTTGGAAAGACAGCTACTTGGCCAATGTACTGATATATGCGTATTTGTGCCCATTCCAAAGAAAGGTTATCCCAGAGAATGCAGAAATTATCAAACCATATCATTAACATCACACATAAGTAAATTTTTGCTGAAGATAATTCAAAAGCAGTTGCAGCTGTACCTTGACAAGGAGCTGCCAAGTATTCAAAGAAGATTCAGTAGAGGATGTGGAATGAGGGATATCCATATATGTTGATATGAAATGGATCTTAGATGAAAACAAAGAATGCCTGAAAGATGTTTGCTTACATTTTATTGATTATGCACAGGCATTCAATGTGGGGATAATAAGAAATATTGATAACCCTGTGGAGGATGGAAATTCCAGAATACTTCATTGTGTTCATGAAGAACATGTACATAGACCAAGAGTCATTTGATCAAACAGAACAAGGGGACACTGCATGGTTTTAAACCAGGAAAGATGTACATCAGGGTTGTATCCTTTCACCAAGTGTCGTAGTAATTGATATAAACAATGAGCCTTTAATCACTTACTGCCAATAGTGTAAGAAATACTAGGGGGGGAAAGTAGTCCTGGTGGTACACTGGTTAAGCAGTTGGTCTTAACTGAAAGGTTGACAATTCTCCTCCAGCTGCTCCAGGAGAGAAAAAACCCTGGGATCTGCTCTAATAAAATTTCACCCTAGGAAACCCATGGGTCTGTTCTACTCTGTCGCATTGGGTCATTATGAGTTGGAATTGACTCCACAGCAACAATATTTAGAGAAGGTATGCTATTGACACATATCTGTTCCATATTTCCCCAGGGATGGAAAAGTGTCAGCTGGATCAACACACATGCAGAAGACCATTTTACTTCTGCAATTATTATGAACTGCAAGGTGTCTGGAAAGGCAAGGAGGAAGGGCTCATAGCAGAAACGTTCTGAGGACTGTGTCAGAATAATAAGTCCTCTCCTGAAAGTCCCCAAAAGGTATGGAGGCTTAGAGGCTAGGATGCAAATATGCCAAAGTGCATGATTCAAATGACTTCCTCTATCTTGAGACCAGAGGAACTAGATGGTACTAGCAACCACCACTGACCAATTTGTCAGGTTCGCAAAAGATGACCCCAGATAGAATAGGAGAAAAATGCAGAATTTTTCTCAAATTCTTAAAAGCAAACAAACTAAAACTGAGTGGACCACCTGAGACAAGAGGACTCCATGGGCCTATTGCCTTGAGACACTCTAACTCTTGAACAAAAACTATTCCCTGACCTCACCTTTTAGAAGAAAAGCAGAGCCACAAACAAATGAAGGATATTACCTGTTAGACTGGTGCTTTATTAAAAAAACAAAAACAAAAAAAATCCTTCATTATGGAGGCTGTTGGTTCAAACCCACCAGCCACTCCTTGGAAGGAAGGTTGGGTAATCTACTTCCACAGTGATACTGCTTTGGAAACCCAAGGAGGGGTCTCTATGAGTCCGGTCCGACTCGACAGCACATAGCAACAACAACAACATGAGTTCAAATGATCAATGTTTAAGCAAAGATGAGAAGATAAGGAGACAGAGAAATTAGAGTACTGTAAATGGAACAACCAGAACAAAACTAAAGCGAATGTTGACACATTGTTAAAATGTAACTAACATGATTTAAAGTATAACTAATTTGTGTGGAAATTGTTAGATGGGAACCTAATTTGCTGTGTGAACTTTCGCCAAAAATATAATAAAATATCAATTAATTAATAAATAAATGTATGTATTAAGGTTTTTCTTTCATTTTTAAACTTTTTATTATGGTTTGGGTGAAAGTTTCCAAAGCAGATTTGTTTGCCATTCAATATTTTATCTATATTTTTTGTGTGGGTGACATTGGTTATATTACCCACCATTTCTTTTCCCCTTCCTCGCTATGGTTACCTTGTTTCCCTGTTCCTTTTTTCCTAT
>NW_006922351.1:898256-901029 GCF_000298275.1 Orycteropus afer afer
ATGTGGAATGAGAAATATCAATGCTGATGTCAGATAGATATTAGCTGAAAGCAAAGAATACTAATAAGATGTTTACCTGTGTTTTATTGACTATGTAAAGGCATTTAGCTGTATGGATCATATCAAATTATAGATAACATTGTGAAGAATGGGAAGTCCAGAACACTTAAGAATATGAAGAACCTGTACATTGATGAAGAGGATTTCATTTTACTTACATCCACAATCAACACCAATGAAAGCAGCAGTCAAGAAATCAAACATCATACTGCACTAGGGAAACAAGCTGCAAAAGAACTCTTAAAGTGTTAAGAAGCAAACATGTCACTTTAAAGACTAAGGTGTGCCTAACCTAATCTATGCATTTTCAATGGCCTAATATGCATGTGAAAGCTGGACAATGAATAAGAAATATCAAAGAAAAGTATGTCTTTGAATTGTGTAATGGTGGAAAATACTAAAAATACCATGGATTGCAAAAAGAACTAACAAATCTGTCCTGGAATAAATGCAGCTGGAATGCTCCTTGGAAACAAAAATGGTCAGATTTCATCTCACTGACTTTGGTCATATTGTCAGAAGGGACCATTCTCTGCAGAAGGATATCATGCTTGATAGAAGTTCAGCAGAAAAGAGGAAGGCCCTCAACACGATGAATTTGACACAATGGCTGCAGTGATGGGCTCAAGTATAGCAAGGATTGTGAGGATGATGCAGGCCTGGGCAGGGTTTTGTTCTGGGGTACATGGGGTCACTATGAGTCAGAGCCAACTCAACAGTACCTAACAAGAACAACAAATCTATATATGATTATGGGCATTTTATTGTTCCCCTACCCATACCTGATAATCTTACCTAAGTATCTACCCATAGATTTATGTGTGTAATAAATGATAAGGCAGTATTGTGTATGTAATAGTATTTACCTTTGTTGTGCCTACCTCTTGGGAACCTCTCCATGTCTTTCTTTTCCTCAGTGATATTGTACTGCTCATATGCTTTTGTTATACTGCCTTTCCTTTCACCCAAATCAATACGTGTCTCTTAACTACCTAGGAATTTTCCCTCCCCTCGGCTTCAATCTCTGGTAACCAACAAAGAAAATGTCCTTCCCTGAGTAAGCCATTCTTTGACTTTTTATAGTAATAGACTTGTGCAATATTTATCCTCCAGTTATAGACTTATTTCATTCTGCATGTTGTTGTTGTTGTTCTTGTTGTTAGGTGCCATGGAGTCAGCTCCAACTCATAGTGACCCTATGTGCAATAGAACAAAATATTGCCCGGTTCTGCACCAGCCTCACAATGCTTTCTATACTTGAGTCCACCTTTGTAGCCACTGTACAACTCCATCTCATTGAGGGCCTTCCCCTTTTTTGCTGACCCTCCACTTTACCAAGTATGATATCCTACTCCAAGGAATGTTCCCTTCTGACAACATGACCAAAATAGGTGAGATAAAGTCTGGCCATTATTGCTTCCAATGAGCATTGAGGCTGCACTTCCTCCAGGACAGATTTGTTTGTTCTTCTGGCAGTCCATGGGACTTTCTTTGCCAACACCACAACTAAAAAGCTTCACCTCTTCTTTGGTCTTCTTTATTCATTGCCCAGCATTCACATACATACAAGGCTATTGAAAGTACCACAGATTGAGTTGGGGGCACCTTAGTCTTCAAAGAAACATCTTGCTCCTCAGCAACTTAAAGAGGGCTTTTGCAGCATATATGCCAAGCACAATATGTTTGATTTCTTGACTGCTACTTCCATTGGTGTTGCTTGTGGAAACAAGTAATATGAAATCTTTGATGACTTCAATCTTTTCTCCATTTATCATGATGCTGCTTATTCATCCAGTTGTGAGGAGCTTTGTTTTCTTTATGTTGAGTTGTAATCCATTCTGCAAACTGTAGCCTTTAATCTTCATCATCAGTAAGTGCTTCTAGTCATCTTCACTTTAAGCAAGCAAAGTTGTGTCATCTATATATTGAAGGTGTTAATTGTTCTTCCTCCAGTCTTGACACCATGTTCTTCTTCATATGGTCCAGCTTCTCAGATTATTTGCTCAGTATACAGATTGAACAAGCCTGGTGAAAGGCTACAACTTTGACACATTCTCCTCCTGATTTTAAACCGTGCCTTATGCCCTTGTTCTGTTTGAATGACAGCCCTGGTCTTAGTACAGATTTCTCATTAGTACAATTAAGTGTTCTGGAATTACCATTCTTTGCAATGTTATCCATAATTTGTTATGATCCACACATTCAAATGTTTTTTCATAGTCAATAAAACACAAGTAAACATCTTTCTGGTATTCTTTGCATTCAGCCAAGACCCATCTGACATCATCAATGACATCCCTCATTCCACATCCTCTTCTGAATCCAGATTGAATTTCTGGACATTCTTTGCCAATATACTGCTGTTTTTGAATTATCTTCAGGAAGATTTTACTTGCATGTGATACTAATGATATTGTTCGAAAGCATAATGTTCTCCGATTCATCTGTGTTATGTGTGGTTTCATGGATTCTTTATTATTATTTAAAGGTGCTTAGTATTCCATTGTGTGTATCTACATCCATTAATTACACTTAGGCTGTTTCCATTTCTTTACTATTGTGAACAGTGTTGCAGTGAACATGGATATGCATGTATCTATTTGTGTCTCAGATCTTGCCTGTTTAGGATATATTCCTAGTAGTGGGATTGCTGGATCAAATGGGATTTCTATTTCCAACTATTTAAGGAAGCACCACACCATTTTTCACAGTA
>NW_006922351.1:901452-911507 GCF_000298275.1 Orycteropus afer afer
TCTTCTGTTGCTTGTGTATTTTTGCTTACATTTGATAGTTTATTTATGCCAAATATTAGGCCACCTAATTTTGCCTCTATTTTTTCTTTTCATGAACTCTATAATTTTAAGTTTTACATTTAGGTTTTGATCCATCTTGAGTTCATTTTTGAGCATGGTGTAAGGTATCAATCCTGTTTCATTGTTACAGTTTTGCTAGCACCATTTGTTAAAAAGACTATCTTTTCCCCATTTAACAGGTTTCACACTTTGTTAAAGATCAGTTGTCCATAGGCAGATGGGTCTATTTCTGGATTCTCAATTCTGTTCCACAGGTCTATGTGTCTCCCATTATACCAATACCAGGCTATTTTGATTACTATGGGAATAAAATAGATATCAGGAGCTCTGGTGGCATAGTGTCTAAGGCATTTGACTGCTAACCAGAAGTCTGGTGGGTCAAACACTCCAACCACTCCTCAGAAGGAAGACTGGGCAATCTACTTCCATAGAGATACTGTGTCAGAAACCCAAGGAGGGATCACTGTGAGTCGGAAATGACTCGATGGCATTGAGTTTGTTTTTTTTTGGTTTATAATAGGTTTTGAGATCAGGGAATGTGACATGTCCTACTTCATTCTTCTGTAGTGATTTGCTCGTTCAAGTTTTGTTTGTTTTCCATATAAAATTAGTGATTTTTTTTTTCTATGTCCTTAAAGAATGTTGATGAAATTTATCAGGATTGCATTAAATGTACAGATTGTTTTCGGTAATAGTGACATGTTCATAATGTTCAGTATTCCTGTCCATGAGCATAGTATGTTCTTCCATTTATGTGGATCTCTTAGTTTCTTGCAGTAGTAGTATTTTGTCATTTCCTGTTTACAGGTCTTTTGTGTCCCTGGTAAGATTTATTCTTAAATATATTATCTTTTTGGTAGCTATTGTGAATGGCATTATTTTTCTTATTTCTTTTTCAGAAATATGTTTGTTGTAGAAGAATCCAGCTGGTTTTTGTATGTTGAACTTGTATCCTGCCACTTTTCTGAATCTTTCAATTAGTTCTAGTAGTTTTCTTACTAAGCCTCTTTTTTTTTTTTTTTCTATATGTAAGATCATATCATCTGCAAACACAGATAGTTTTACTTTGGGGGGAACAGTTTGGATGGTCTTTATTTCTCTTTCTTGCTTTATTTCTTTGGCCAGGATTTTCAGTACAGTGTTGAACTGAAGGGGAACACTTTCAGTCTCTATCCATTAAGAATAATGAAGCTGTTGCTTTTGCTTATATGCTCTAGACTATGTTGAGAAATTTCCTTTCTATTCCTATTTTGCTGAGAGGTTTTTTTTTTTTTTTTTTTAAGGAATGGGTGTTAGATTATATCAAATGCCCTTTTCTACATGTGATCATTTGGTTCTTAACCTTTGTTTTACTTACATGATGGATTATGCTGATTATTATTTTTTTTTTTAATATTGAACCATTCATGGATAGCTGGTAGTAATCCCATCAGTCATGGTAGAGAGATAGATAGATAGATAGATAGATAGATAGATAGATACATGCATACATGATAGATAGATAATACGGTGTTGGATTCTATTGGCTAGGATTTTGTTTGGGATTTTGGCTTATATATTGTGGTAGTTAAGGTTGCATGTCAACTTGGCTGGGCCTGGTTGAGTGGCTGGACAGCTGGTGGTAGTTATTCCCCATGATGAGACTGGCAATCAACTTCATGGTAAAATCTACCACAAGCAGCTGAGTAGCTGCTTTAGAGATGTGATCTGCTTACCATATATAAGAAACAGCTTTGGGAATGGTCTCTAGCTTATGGCATGCTTGAACTCTGCATCTAACTGTGTTGTTGTTCAGCAGCCTGCCATGCTCTGCTGACCTTGGGACCTTTAATGGGCTTGAATTAATGGCCTACCATGTGGTTTGGTAACATTTGGACTGTGCCTTATTACTTGTCATCCTTGGGCTTGTCAGCCTCAGAAGCAAGGAGCTGAGTGAAGAAAAGCATCCAGCTTAAGTGGTCTTGGAGCTGGAGTCAGAGCTGAAGCCCAAGGTTGAGGGGCTTTCACCCAGCCCCTAGAGCCTAGCACTTTGAACTCAGACTTAAAGCCTCTAAAGTATAAGAGAATAAACTTCTTTTTGTTCAAGCCATCCCATTTGTGGTATATTTTTGTCAGAGTTGTGCTAGGCAACCAAAACATATATTAATGAGGGATACTGGTTTTTAACTTTCTTTTTTAGTGGTGTCTCTGCTGGTTTTATTATCAGGGTTATGCTTGCTTCATAGAATGAATTTGGGAGTATTCTATCCTTTTCTACATTCTAGAATGCTTTGAGTAGTATTGGTGTCAGCTCTTCTCTGAATGCTTGAAAGACTTCTCCCGTGACCCCATCTGCTCCAGAACATTTTTCATAAAAATGTATTTTCAATGACTAAATAAATTGGTCTTGTGAAATTCTTTCATGCGATTGTGGTGTCATTTCTATCACCAAGGCCAGGAATATTTTTGTCAAGAGGTTTTGTTTTCTTTTCATGACCTGCTCAATTTCTTCTTCTGTTGTGGGCCTGTTCAAATTTTCTACCTCTGTTTTAGGTCGTTTATATACATAGTGTGTTTTGAGAAGTTTGTCCATTTCTTCTAGGTTTTCAAATTTGTTGGACTATAAATCTCTTGTAGCATAGTGCCTAAGGCACTTGACTGCTAACCAGAAGGCTGACGGTTCAAACCCACCAACCACTCCTTGGAAGGAAGGTTGGGCAATCTTACTTCTGTAGTGATACTGCCTTGGAAACCCAAGGATGGGTCGCTATGAGTCGGGGCCGATTCAACAGCACATAACAACAACAACAGATCTTCATGTTATTCTGTTACCATCTTTTTTATTTCAGTTGGTTCTATTGTGACATCACCCATTTCATTTATCATTCATATTATTTGTGTCTTCTGTTTCTTTTTTTAACTTAAATTTGCCAGTGGTTTGTTAATTTTGTTAGTCTTCGAAAAACCAACTTCTAGTCTTGTTGATTTTTTTTCTTTTTTTTTTTCTGATTATTTATTTTTGCTGTTATCTATATTATTTCCTTTCTCCTGGGGACTGTAGGTTCCTTATAATGCTGCTTTTCTATTTGTTGGAGGTATTGGGTTAAGGTATTGATTTTGTTTTTTTCTTCTTCTTTGATTGCATGTATTACTATAAAAATTGACTTCTGACTGCTACATTCACAGTGTCCCAGAGGTTTTGGAATATTATGTTTTCATTATCATTTATTCTTAAACTCAAACTCACTGCTGTCAAGCAACCCCTCCTTGGGTTTCCGAGGCAGTATCTCTATGGAAGTAGATTGCCCAATCTTCCTTCTGAGGAGAGCCTGATGGGTTTGAACCGCCAGCCTTATGGTTAGCAGTCAAATGCCTTAGGCACTATGCCACCAGAGCTCCCCATTTATTCCTAGGAATTTTAATATTTACATTTTATTTCTTCTGTTATCCAGTAGTTCTTGAGCAGCTTGTGATTCTATTTCCACATATTTTAGTTTTTCCCTCATCTTCCTAATATTGATTTCTTATTTTATAGCATTGTGATCCAAGAAGGTGTTTTATGATATTTCAATATTTTTAAATTTACTTTGTAGCCTAATATATGGTTTATTCTAGAGAATGATCTATGTGCACTGGGAAAGAGTCTATATTGTATTTTTGTTAGAAGGTTGTTGTTGTGAGGTGCTGGGTCAGCTCCAACTCATAGGAGCTGTACATAGCAACTCTATGTACAACAGAATGAAACACTCCCCAGTGGTGCACCACGCTCACAATCCTTGGTATACCTGAGCCTATCATTGCAGCCACAGTGTCAATCCATCTCATTTAGGAACTTCCACTTTTTTGCTGACCTTCCACTTTGCCAAGCATGATATCCTTCTCCAGGGAATGGTCTTTTCTGAAAACATGACCAAAGTAGGTGGGACAATTCTGGACATTCTTGCATTTAAGTAGTTTATCATCTGCACTTCTTCCAGGACAGATTTGGTCTTTGTTCTTATGTACACCAGACTTCCTCAACAGAATAAATAGAAAAGCTACTGATTGTTTTTCCAAGTCCAAGGTCCTTTCAGTATTTTTTACCAACACCACAAGTCAAAGATTGTGTTGGTTGAGTTGATTGATTGTGTTGTTGAGCTCTTCTATATCTTTGTTAAGTTTTTTCTATTTGTTGTGTTCTTCCTCAAAAGTGGTGTGTTAATGTCTCCTACTATTATTGTAGTATTGACTATTTCTTCTTTCACTTCAATCAGTGCTTGCTTTATATATTTTGAAGCTCTTTCATTGGGTACATAGGTATTTAATATGGTTATAGTCTCTTGTTCAGTTGAGTATATTTATCCTCATATAAAGTCCTTTCTTGTCTCTTATGCTGTTTTTCATCTTGAAGTTTATTTTATCAGAAATTCATATTGCCACTCCTGCTCTATTTTTGTTGCTCTTAGCTGGATATATTATTTTCCATCCTTTGATTTTTAACTATTTTTATCTTTGCATCTAAGGTGAGTCACTTGTAGGCAGCATATTGATTCATCTTGTTTTCTTATCCATTCTTCTACTGCCTTTCTCTTCACAGTGCATTTAATACATTCACATGCACAGTAATAACCGATAAGTATGAATTTGCTGCTATTGTTGGTTTGTGTTTTCTGTTGTGCTGTTGATGGTTTTCTTGTTCTGAATATTTTTTCTGTGTTGAGTTCATTTTGTTCTTTCTATTCTTTTTCTTCATTGTTGTTGATAATGTGTTTACTAAGTCCTCGTGATTTCCTTCTTTCTTACTTTAGTTATTCATTGTTTTTGTGGTTATCCTGTAGAAAATTTTTATCTTTCTAAGTTTGGAACAATCTATTTTATATTGATATTTATATGGATATCTTCCTGATCTCCTCTCCTTTTAGAAGTTCTGTAATTATACCACATATTCCCTCTTTTTGCTACATAGTTCTTGTTGTTTACAGATCATCTCCTCTGGTTCTCTGTTTTCAATTCTGTAAGTTTATTTTAGTTTTGAGAATTCTTTTTCTGGCTTGATTTCTGGGTAGTGTTGTCATATATCTTAATTTTAACTAGTGGTCTTCTACTTTGGTTTTTTTCTGTCTGAATGACTTCCTTTAGCATTTCTTATGAGTTGGTCTGGTTATTGCAAATTTCCTTAATTTCAATTTGTCTGGGAATGTCCTAATCTCACTGTTATATTTAAGGGACTATTTTTCTGGATATATAATTCTTGGTTGGCAATTTTTTTTTTTTTTTAATTGTGGTTTAGGTGAAAATTTACAGAGATAATTCACTTTCCATACAGCAGTTCACATACACTTTGTCTCATGACATTGACTACAATTTACCACAATACAACAGCTCCCCTCCCACTTCCTCCCAATCGTTACCTCTTCCTTGTGTCCATCCCTCCATGCACTTCTGCCTCCTGAGCTGTTTACCTGTGCATAAACAACCCTTCTTTCTCCCATGATTGTTCTGTCTAAGGAGTGTATCTACCTCAGGTAAATGTTCAACTCATATACCTATGTTTTGTTTGGCTGGAAGTCACAGGTGTGGGTTCAGTTCCAGACTTGAAGGGAAGCTAGGGGTCTTAGTCTCAGTGGTTTCACCAGGCTCTATCAGACCAGCAAACCTGGGCCCCCCCACCTTGTTTTTTCCCAAATGATTTTGAGTTTTATTTCACATTGTTCTCCCTCTCTATCCAGGATCTCCTACATAGATCCCCCTCCAAGTGATTGACAATTGTAGCCAGGCACTATCTAGTTCTTCTGGTCTCATAGTTGTATAGGCTGAGGATTGCGTGGTGTATCAGTCGTGAGGAGTAATTGTTTCCATGAATCTTTGGTTTTCTTCATTCTTCTTTGGTCTGGACAAGGAGAGACCCATTGTTGCATGTAGATGGCTGCTTGCAAGCTCTTAAGATCCCACTCACTATTTGCCAAAGTAGGAGGTGGAACAATGTTTTGTGTAGTATTTTATGCCAATTGAGCTTGATGTCCCCTGTGGCTATGGTCCTGAGGCCACAGGTAATTTTTTTTTTTTCTTTCAAAGTTTTATGTGTGTGTGTGTGTGATCCCATTGCCTTCCTGCCTACAAGTGTTCTGCAAAGAAATCAGAGCTTAGTCTATTCTACTGCCCTTTGTAGGTAGCATTGTTTTTCTTGAGTTGCTCTCAAGATTCTCCCTTTGTCTTTGACTGAAATATCTGATTGTGATATGGTGACTTGCTCTCCTAGCTTGTCTTGTATAGTGTTCATTGAACTTCTTGGATTGATGTCTGTTCATATTTAATAAAATTGGTGAAGTTTTCTATTAGCCAATCCTTGACAATTTTCTCTTTTTTGCTTCCTTTTGTTCTGGAGTTCCAATCACGCGTAGGTTTTTTCTTTTGATATCATCCCATATAAGACTTACATTTCCTTCATTTTACTTCCTCTCTTTTCCAATTTGTCCTCATACAACCTGGTGTCAAGAGATTTGTCTTCAAGCTGGCTAAAGTAATCTTCAGCTAATTTAATTCCACTCTTTTGTCCATCTGCCATTTTAGTGTTTATCTTTTGTAATTCTAATTGCTATTTTTGTATGGTTTCTAATTGTCTATTCATTATGTTATTTTGCTCTTGTATTGTTTTCCTGGATCCTTCAAGGGTATTATCTGTCTTTCCCCTGATTTTATTTATGGTCCTTGAATTATTGAAATGTCATATACATATATATAGTCTTTTTACTTCCTTATCAAATAGATCTATTACCTGTTCTTCCTCAGAAGTCTTTCCTTGTTCTTCATTTTGGTTACTTACTTCCACTATTATTCTGTTCTTTGTTTGAACTGAAGTTGTCTGTTGTTTCTGAGATATTTTGAAGATGTTATTTTATTTTTTGGTCTTTTTTTGGGGTTTTTTTCACCCTGGTTTTTTGTTTTGCTTTGTTTCAATGTAATTGGGTGGGTGGAGCTAGCATGCTTCTTTGGTTATTAGCTTGGCAGCACTGAGGCACCCTCTAGCTTATCTAGGCTGGTGAAATAACTGGTAGGAATGTGAGTGTGGCTATCTGCCATGAAGAGGAGCTGTGGGTAGGATTAGTAGATTTTTTTATCAGTGGTGTCGGAGCTGGTGCTGGTGCTTCTCTGTTGAGTGGGGTGGTCTGTGCAGTGCATGTGGCTTACTACTGAAAATTTAATGTTCTTCTCCCATTAGATGGAACTGTAAATAATAATGAAAAACATACGCAATACATTCAAGGGGAAGAAGACAATAAAAAAAATAAGATAGAATAAAAATAAAAGATGGAAAGCAAAGAAAAAGAAAAGGAGGATTGGTGAGAAGAAAGATCGGTAAAAAAGAAAGAAGAAGAGGAAGAGGCCGAAATGAATAAATGAAAAGGAGAAAAATTAGGGAAAAGAAAAGTGAGAAAATTAAGGGGAAAATAAAGAAGCTGAGGCTGAGGCACCTTTGTAGCTATGGTCAACCAGCAGTCCTCAGAGCAGTCAATTGTGGCACAAAACCACTGATCCACCAGGGTGGAGGTGGCAGGAGCCTGGTGCAAGTGGGTACCTCCAAGAGAGGAAGCTATGGGTATGTGCTTCTTGTGTTCAATGTGAACAATATCAGTCAGTGATGCAGGTGCAAGAAGGGGGAGCCACAGCCCCTGAGTCTTTCTGTTTGAAATGGGTTGCTGAGAGTGGCTATGTTGCAGGGGAGGTGTCCAGGGTGGTGCTTGGTGTTGATGGGGAGAGGTTTCAACCCTAGTTTTAGGGAAGCTGTGTTTGTTGTAGCAGAGAATCAAGTTTTCCAGTCACGGTTTACTGACATAAGTCTAACACCTCTCTAGACACAGCTCTTTACGCAGCTCCTGCCCAGAATTAAATGAAAGGCTAACCTGAGACTAGCTTCTCAAATTGCCACAACACAAGCCTTTTCCCTCACAGAGGTAGAAGGTGCTCCGTGTGAGATGGTGCCCCTCAGAGACGAAACTGCAGAGATTTGCCTCTAGCATTCGTGTGAAAACCATGTCATTGACCCAGGAATTGGGCAGGTCTGCTAGAGGCAAATTTTAGGGGGAGACTGGGCTAGTGTGAAAGTGGCCAAGGATCCAGGTTGGTGGAAGTAGCTCTTCCCTAGCCTTTGATTGATGGGGGTGGAAAGAATATTTACCCTCAAGCACTGGAAATGTTTGTCTATATTAGAGCAGAGAGTGTAGCTCTCCAGTCAAAATTATCTGGTGTAAGTCGGTACCCTTCTGGGCTCACAAAGCCATTTATCTAGCTATTGCCCAGATTCAATCTAGTGAGAAGTTACCCTGAGTCTAGTTACTCTAATAGCCCCAGCACAGACTTTTCCCCTCAGATATATTCACAATCCAAATGAGTAATATCTACTAGTGGTTAGTTATTTCATTCCCTTTCTCTGGCTCCTGCCTCTTTTCACAGCTGTCTATGACCTGTAAGTCTGACTGTTTCCCTGTATGTTTCTCTCCCAGCTCCTGCACATCTTCTGCCAATTTTGAATTCTTCCCAATCTGCCTACACTGCCTCTTTATATCTATGTGGATTCCTTGAAGTTTTCTCCTTGTCCACATTTGATACCTTTATGCTTAAAATACTGACACTTTGCTGATCCCTGCTTCTCTTCTTTCCCCCAGTCACTAATTTTGCTCTGTCTCCCTTTCCAATGAGTCCTCAATCTTATTCTTTATCCTCTCGTTTGATGCTCAGATTTTCAGGATCACTATTTGTATTTGTTTCACCTGTTTTTATCAGGTCTCTGTTTTAGAGAGAATGGGCAGAGTGTGTTAGCAGGACTTCACCTTGCCTCTGTTTCCCTTACTGTTGTTTATTACATCAAAGTCAGTTATCTTATAACTTAAAAATTATTAGTTTCAATTGTTTTCCTCCTGTTTCCTTTATTAAAGTTGTTCAATACATGGAAATAAATTTAAAAGACCATGGCTGATTCTTTTCAGAGACTAAAATAAACTGGCTGTGTACCTAGCCTGGTTAAGGAGAACAGTTTTTCCTTGAGGCCTGTGTAGAAAAGTATTTGGAATTACTTATGGACATTCATAGATAAAAAATAAACAGGTAAATAAAAATAAAAACAATGACTGAGATAATTTGTTGATAGTAAGCTTTCATTATAAGGAATACACAAGGTCTTTAAAACATAAAGGAAGTGATAGTAGATAGTAACTCTAATCCACAGGAAGAAATGAAGAACCCCCAACATGTTAAATATGTAAGTTAACATAAGGGACTATACATATATGTTTACTCATTTTTTTTTCTCTTAATTTTCCTGAAAAATATAAAATTTAATGAAGAACAATTATAATACTGTATCTGTTATGGATTGAATTGTGCCTCTCTGTAAAATATGTGTTGGGATCTTAACTCCCAATAGATGCAGATACAATTCCATTTGAGAATAGGATTTCCTTTGTTAAACTAATGAGACTATATAAGTCTAGACTGTATCTTAAATAAATCACTTTTGAGATATAAAAGGAACATATTAGGCACAGAAACAAGTACACACAGATAAGGTAAATATTGATGCTACGTGGAGATTAACAAGAAATGTCAGGAAGAACGCTAAACAAACAGACAAGAATGTCCCCCAGAGCAGATAGGTAGTTTTTTCCTATAGCTAGCACCCTGAATTCAGACTTCTAGACTTCTAAATTGTGAGAAAATAAATTTCAGTTTATTAAATCCACCCACTGTGGTACTTCTACTACTCAGTTTTCAAATATCTCGTTATATGACATTTCAAATTTACAATAGTAAAAAATCTATTATCCGACTATTTGGCATATCAACCTGGGTTTCCTCCATGCATGTAGGTCTGGGCTTCAGAGCCACCCATGTCTATTAGGCTCACTGAAGTAACCATCTCTTGAGAATATTTCTTGTCATTCCCATCTCCATGACTGGAACTACTATTGCAGTTCTTTTTTCCCAGATAGATGACTGAAGTGGATTTTGAGGAATGCCTTCTGAGACGGGTCCACTACTAA